>NC_057800.1:248419342-248620511 GCF_018294505.1 Triticum aestivum
GGGCTTACAAAGAGGGGAGAGACGGTGGCGGGGAGGTGCTTGGCGACGGAGGTAGGGGCGGGTGGGCGGGCTCAGGATCAGGACACGGCGGTATTGGCGGGCTCGGGGGCGGTGTGGTTGAGGGCGGCGGCGGTGAGGTTGAGGGAGGCGACGGTGAGGTCGAGGGCGGCCCGAGAGGCGGCGGCGGTGAGGCTGGGCGGCCTCGGGCGGCGGCCGTGAGGATGAGCGCGGTGTCGACGCCGGCAAGAGACAGCGGCGAAGTGGGGGAGACGGCGGCTAAGTGGGGCGAGGGATCGATTTGGGGGAGAAGTGGTTGCCAGGGGGAAACCGTTTTTGGTTAAGTCAAAAGTAACGGTCGCGCGTTACAGAAAACACACTATAGCTAAGTTAGCTATAGCGCGTTTCAGAGAGCGCTCTACTGCTACGTCTTCATCATTTTTTTCCCTTTTTCATTTATTTTTCTTTACATTTTCTATTTTTCCTTTATCCTTTTTCTATTTCTTCCATTTTCATTTACTTCTCTATTCGTTTTTCATTTCATTTTCTTTTCGTTAGCAGTAGCGATTTACACATAAACGCGTTGCTATAAGTTTATTAGCGGTAGCGCGGTTTTGGAAGATCGCTACTACTATGTGTAGCCCATCGGCTAAGTGATTGGAGTTTTAGTAGTAACGAGTTTTTGGTGAGACGCGCTACTGATATATGTCCATCTGCAGCGCGCTTATTTTGCACGCGCTACTGCTATCTAGCAGTAGCGTGCTCTTTTAACAAGTGCTACTGCTAAAGTTCTGTGTATAACGTTTTCCCTAGTAGTGTTAGCTCTTCGGTCCAATAATTCACCGGTGTGCTGAATACCACGTCGAGCGTGATTTTTCCCGTGCATCGTGCCTCCCGACTAGGAATAATTCCTCGGAAGGTCATGCTACTTTTCTTGATGCGGCTCCTGTCAATTTCCATTTTACTGAGTGTATCCTCGTAAATGAGGTTTAGCCCGCTGCCGCCTTCCATGAGAACCTTGGTGAGCCAAAAGCCATCCACGATCGGACTGGGGGCCAAGGTGGCCGGTGCCCAGATTGTCCTGAATTTTGGTTCGTCATCGGCATTGAAAATTATGGCTGTGTCGTTCCAAGGGTTTGTTGCTGTGATTTGGCAGACTTAGGCGAGGTCGTGGAATGCCCTTTTGCGCTTATTGTTTGAAGCGAAAGTCTTGAAGACCGTTAGTACTCTGAGGTCGTCGTCTTCTGGGGGATATTGCTCTGGGTTATTTTTGGTGAGGACATCCTCGCCGCTCTTGGCCACCTGCGGAGTATCCAATATGCTCTAAGGCTATGGGTTGATATGGTATCCAGTGTTGTGTGTAACTTGCATGGTCCATCGAGCCATCCCTCCAGAACGGTTCCGTGTCCCGTAACGGGCTTATATTTCTTTATCATTGGGCTGGGCGTGCCACGAGGGTGCGTCCTTTTCACCTAAACGAGGGATTGGGTGGAAACCGGCGGTTCCCAGTGAGCTGCCTGACTTTTCCAGGCGTTTTCCATTGCGCAACACTTGTATAGTATGGTTGCCAAGTCTGCAAAGTGTGATATGCGAAGACGGTTGATGGCGTTGAGGATTCCTTCATCCATGCAATTGTTGCGGAATGCTGAGATCGCGTCTTCGTCGTGGCAATCTTCAATCTTATCTTTGACGAGGAGGAATCTGGCCCAGAAGTGGTGGACCATTTTCTGAGACTACTGTCGTATGCCCATCAGAGCACTTATATCTAGGTGGATGGGTGGCTTGAAATCTGAACCCTAAGCCAATTTAGGATCCAGAGTTTGAAGAACCTCCAGACTTGGTAGTTCGGGCTCCGGGATGTCAACTGATTTTTTGGGCTTGTCGTCCGATTCTATGTACGGAGGACAAGACTTGTCTTTCTGCAGGTAGGAGTCCGGCTCTTCAAGCTTAGAGATCCGAACGTAGTTCGTCCTCAATATAGAGGAAGAGTTGTCGTCTTGCTCTTCTACTACCGCTATTTGATGGGTGATCGGCGGAGTTTTAATTTCTCTCTGGTCGGGTTTAAGCCCAATCCGATCATAGTCTATGGCGACCCCTAGGGCGGCGATGCGATCTATGAGCTCGTTCAAAGACGACGGCTCCGTAGGATCCATCAGCTTGGAGTATTTGGAGTCGACATGGAGGGGATTTCCGATGACCCGAGAAGTCATCATCGGCTTAACGGCCGAACGGGAAATCATCATGAAGTCGCCCAGCCGGAGGGTTTGGCCTAGGGCCAATGTTCCTCCGGAGGTGACATTGTCCTTGAGAACAAGGCGGGGCATCGACCCTATCTTTCGACGTCACAGCTGAGCTCTCAATGAAAGCACCAATGTCGGTGTCAAAACCGGTGGATCTCGGGTAGGGGGTCCTGAACTGTGCATCTAAGGTCGATGGTAACAGGACACAAGGGACACAATGCTTACCCAGGTTCAGGCCCTCTCTATGGAGGTAATACCCTACTTCCTTCTTGATTGATGTTGATGAATATGAGTATTACAAGAGTTGATCTACCACGAGATCGTAATGGCTAAACCCTAGAAGTCTAGCCTTACTATCATTATGAGGATATCTCTACGGACCTAGCCCTCCGGTTTATATAGACACTAGAGGGATCTAGGGTTACATAAGGTTGGTTACAGTGAAAGGAATCTTCATATTTGGACACCAAGCTTGCCTTCCATGCCAGGGAGAGACCCATCCGGACACGGGTAGAGTCTTCGGTCTTTGCATCTTCACAGCCATGAGTCCGCCCCATGTCCAATAGGTCGGACGCCCGAGGACCCCTTAGTCCAGGACTCCCTCAGTCCATACGATTACAGATCTGCTCCAAGAGAACATCGAAGAGGGAATTCCAATCGCGGCTCTGCGTGTCAGTTGGTTCTGCCATAGGGTTTTTAGGGCGCTGAGTGACTGGGGTTTTCGGTGCCTACGAGCCAGCGGGGAAGTCGATACGGGCGGGCGAGCGAAGAAGATAGCGTGTGTGGCCGAGCAGTGAGCGAGGGGATATGGTACGTGCGAGATACCAAGGAAGATGGCGCGGGTGGGCAAGCAGTGAGCGGGGGGAAATGGTGTGCGGCCAACGATGGGGAAGAGAGGAGGAAGAAGAGTGAAAGACGGGGAAGAAAGTGCATTAAATCTCAATTCTACTAGTACTAGTATCAGGATATACCATCCTTCGGAGTGTAAATAGTTACGCCGATGACATGTGGGTCTACCTCTAGAGGGCCCATATGTTAGTTAATGGAGGAGAGATGTGCGTAGACGCATTTGCTAAGCGTGCTCCACTGGCAAAGATGATGGCAGTACTGGGTAAGGCTGATTTAGTTACACCAACACGTTTGTTCAGCTTATTAATCAAGTGTCCCATCTGCTGCAGCGTGTATTGTCACTTCACTATGAAGACTAGTTGAATAGTTCTCTCTGACCGAGATGGGGAATAATGAATCACGAAGACTTCCTATCTAGAGTATCCCTATGCATGTACGCTCGGGCCCCTCCCAATGCTCCGCCTTATACAGGTGCTAAGGCTGTCATGTAGATGATGAGTGGTGTAATAATTTTTGTAGTTTGCCAAAACACTCAATTAATGCACACGTTGTCCTAAAAAAATTATGTTTACCAATGCATTAATTTTGTGTCAAACTTTGACCATCTAGTCACTCCATCCAGGTGAGTCATCTTTGGTTGCGCACCGTGACCAAAGAGGGAAAAACAAGGAAACTTATGTTTATTTGCTACCCCCTCTATTCCTAAATATTTTATTTTTAGACATTCAAATGGAATACAACATACAGATGTATTTAGGCATATTTTAGAGTGTAGATTCACTCATTTTGCTCCATACGTAGTCACTTGTTGAAATCTCTAGAGAGACAAATACTCCGTGGGAACAGAGGGAGGCTTTTACTCCGTATTTGGGAACAAAGGGAGTATCACAATATGAAGGGAACAGAGGAAGCTTGAAATATGAACATGTCAATGGGAGGGAGTAAAAGCCTGATGCATGCATGCATGCAACATGCAACACTCACATGTACACATGGACGCACGCAACACTCATGCACCCATGCCGCACACAGCACATGATGCGACACACATGCTCACGCTCAACTGCTCAACCTACTCCCTACGTCCGTGAAAGACTGGACATTTAGAGATTTACACATTGACTAGGGCATAATTAACGCCCAAAAGTAGCAGATTTACGTGTGCATGCGACCATTGAGAGAAGAAGATTAAATGAAGGTTGTTGCATGCTATAATTAAGGATAGACATGTAGCCTATAGCTAGAGCACAAGTTGGTGCATTAGTCAATCAATATCGATTTTAGATTAAAGGCTAAATGCATTGGAAGCGTAGATGTACACTCTTTGATTTTTCGTCGATGTACACTCTTTGTTGGAATACCGAGGGAGTACACGTGCATGCACTCACAAACACAGCCAGGGTGGTTCACGCGCAAGGGTTGGACTCCTGTTGCGCCTGCGTAAAGTTTTGTTCAAGTGATTTCTTTGCTCTGCCAACGGACAGGTGGGACCCAGAAACCAGGTGACAATTTAACCAGTCAACAAAGTGCCACGTTGACTATGTGGCTGGTTAGTAGGGTGCAATACGGTGCTCTACGATGAGCTAGTCATTATATAATCACCGCAAAACTATATATAGTGACCGTAAAGAGCGTATTGTTACATATGTTGACCACCAGTGCATTTTCTCCTTTCAAATTAAGCCGTATTTAACCGGAAAGGACTAGTACTCCCTCTGTTTCTTTTTAGTCCGCATATAAGATTTGGTCAAAGTCAAGCTTTGTAGAGTTTGACTAACTTTATATTAAAAAATAAACATTCACAATATGAAATCAATATTATCAGATACACCATGAAACGTATTTTCGTACTATATAGTTTTAGTATTGTAGATGTTCATATTTTTTTATATAAATTTGGTCAAACTTTGTGTAGTTTGACTTTGACAAAATTTTATATACGGAGTAAAAAGAAATGGAGGGAGTACTTGTACTGCTTTGATGTGTCCCGTCAACTCGCCAAACGAGGAGAAGCTTGCTTACTACGGCTCTCCCTGGCCCATGCGCGCGGTGGCTCGCAGGACGAGGAGAGGGTTTTGACTACAGCACCCTCTCCCTCTCCCTCGCCCTCGCGGTGGACCTACAGCAGTTCAATCTGTGTCAGATTGCGAGAAGCATATTATACTATAGTATCATCATTGTTGGACCTTCCGAAGAGGCGAAGAGCCAAGTGCAAGGTTCACATGAGTATGAACTATTGAATCTCCCAAAGAGGCAAAGAGCCAAGCGCAAGGTTTTATAGGAGTTATCATCCTAGTAGGTGTATTACAACTATAGAGAACGATGCTACTGTATGATGCCGCCACATCACCTATATTCAAAGATGTGCCACCTTTTTTCTCAATGAGCGTGTCGGATCCCGTGCAACAACCACACAAGTTGCACGTACACATAACACATTTACTAGTAATAAAATCTAAAGGACAAATGCCAGTATGCCACACAAGTTCATCTCCAATTCATGTGATATATTTGTGCACGACTAGTCTACATATATTCACAGCGCTACCCTTCACAATTTACCATACCCCACTTACACGTTATAGATGGGCTACATGTCCTCCTCCAGGTTCCAGTCCCAGGTGTTCTTCATGGATGGCACGATCCATAGCGGTGGGTAACAAGAATCATTGTCACAACTTTCTAGTCCGGTTCCACACAATGGAGACTCATCCAAGCTGAAGCGACATGAATCAGGGATAGTGTGTCCCAGCATGTCATTCATCTGGCGGTGCACGCTAAAGACACAACCATGCTTCATGAATGGCAGGCCTTCGGTGTCGTGCATGGAAGGTGGCATCTGCTTCACAATGGGGTAGATGTCCCCAATGAAAAGCCAGTACTCTCCAAGAGTGTTCCTCAGCACCCACGTAGCATCACGGGGGTCGAACTCGGTTCCGTTCATCTGGTACATGCGGCTTCTCAGATCTGGACACATGGTGACGTACACAGTCAAGGTCCATGCATAATAATATTGTGCTCAAATATGGCGGTCAGTAATACTGTGCAGCAAATAGTATTACTCCGGTATAGAGGAAGTAAAATAACCGGCTTATTATATATAGCCACTCTTTTGGCTACATGGATGAGATAGTAAGACATGGAAAAACAAAAATGGTGGCAGCTAGTGGGTTCAAGTCTACAAGGGCCTAGCTAGCTATACACGTCCTCCAAGGTAAAAAGTACTCCTACTAGTACTAGTAAGTAGTTCAACAACGAAAGAGAAGGCGAGAGGGTTAAAAATATAATACTAAATGGAATACCTGGGTAGATGGTGACGGTCCGATCGTTTAGATTGTGTGACCATGTTGCACATCAGTGGTACCTTGGGTAACGACTGGTAAGATAGTTGATCCCAATATGCCAAAGTCAGCTACAAGGTTCCAGGTTAGACCGAATCGCGGATGCAAATGCACATCCAGGATTGGCGATCTTATTTTGATCGGGGGATGACTGGTCCCTACAAAATAGTGGAATACCATTAGGGATGCAAATGATGGTTTGTGCATTCCATTTGTAATCTCCCATACCGTAGGATAGAAACCAGATGGAACAAGTCCCTTGGCTTGTCACCGCAAAGATGCGGCATAGATGGCGCACGGCGTCTTCAAACGTGTAGGAGTACAAATCTGTCGCGGCCAACATACGCTAGCCTCTGCCGTTACTGGCTCTTGCATTGATGGCAATCCTTATGTCGAACACCGCGATGAGATAGTAACCGTCGTAGCTGCGCGGCTTTGTCGGCGGGTCTGCAATTGCTATCTTCTTCAATCTCATGTAGGAATCATCATACGTACTCAAGCCAAGCCAGTCCGGAAGGCCGGTCCCAATGGTTGAGAAGGGGTCTACGGGAACGGCCGCATTGTTGTGGATGTTGTGCAAAATGATGGTGGTATCCGGCCGGAGGTATGCAAGCCAATCTTCATTGGCACCGACCCAGACCTATATATAAGACGGTGGACAGCGGAGAAATTACGGGATGGAAATAGAATAACTAAGTACTACATGATCAAACTCCATGACTGACATGCTCATCGGACAAAATCCGACTACCTCTCAACGTTGGCAACTCTAGCAGAGTGAAATCAACCATGGCCAGGGAGCGGTGGACTGTTCGAAGGATTGTCCCATAGAATTACCTTCTCCTCGAGGACGCATGGAAGACCAACAAGCTTGGCCTTTTCCCAAGCCTGTTTAAGCACCGTCTTGAAAAAGTTGGTGCAGGAAGCACCGAGTCTAGTGGCGGTGAGGACGTCGGAGAGGCGCTCCCAAAGGATCGTCCTCCAAGGTCCCCCAGCCCCAACGAGGAGGAGAACCGCCTGGCGAATCCATGGGAGCAGCGATGAACTTCCTTCTCTTCGGTGGGAGGGGAACTGGTGAGAAGGAGATAAGAGCATAGTAACCGCAGGCCCTCGTCCCTTCCAATTGTAGCTCCTCGATCCTTCCTTCGTGAAGGGCTAAGGATATTATTTACTACGTACTCGTACTATAGCAGTACTAGTACTACTTTCTCAACTAGTAGTGCGATGTACTGTGCTTCTAGTATAGTGCACCAGTTTTGAACTCTTAATCTCAGGGCCAAGGAGCTACAGTTGGAAGTGGAGGGTAGTACTATTCTCTAGAACCATCGCTGTACTATCAATGCAGGGAAAGTACACCTGCATAGTGGGTACTCTCGATGCTCTATTCAAGCACGTAGCTGGCCTAGTTGGCTGCTCATCTCACGCACACACTAGCAGCCTATTTATTAGCGATGGTTACTGTAGGGGCAGAACATTTGAGATATTTGATACAGCGAGACTAGGCTTTTCGCTTCCATTTGTGGAGGTGTAATGGATCTCGTCGAACTTTGTTAGTAGTTCCTTCTTTATGAATGAGATGAGGCAAAGCTTTTGCCTCCGTTTCAAAAAAAATAACATCAAGAGGAATTTCTTTTATAGAGTCGATAATGGAGTGAAGTCCATGCGTGCAACGCCACAAGCTACAGAGTACTAGTAGAGTAGTAGCACTTTACATATAGAGCCACATTGCATAGTTCCCAATGCCGCGCCTGGCTTTTCCAGCTCCTCGGGTTTAATTGGGAGGCGCTAGTTTAAATATGCTACTAGCTGACGAGGAAGGTGCAAGCGAGGTGTGGCTAGGGCGAGCACGCAAGCCACGAGATGATGGGAAGGAAAACCCGTTCACGTGGCTGGGAAAAACAGTGCACCCATATTGTGGTGCGACACGTCCGTTCGACTTCAAAACTAAAACTACCCATGTACAATATTGGCTCGTAGCGAAGTTACTATTAAAAAAAAGGCCGCCGTGCATTCGGTCTGGATCGAACCCACAAAACAAAGTATACACTCCCGCGACCACTAGTAGTACTCGTTTGAGTACAATGCAACCTAGAATCGCCTTTTGTCGCTAGTAGTACATTGTTCCTTACAAGAAACCACTAATAATACTAAGAAACTACTACCACTTGCATACGTGGCAGACTTAAGATAACCATTGTACATGCCCTTACCAACCAGCCCTACCAACAAACGACTACTCTAAAGGTACCGTTATAGGCATGTTTCAACCCATGTCGCCCCTTAAGTCAACGCCTTCTATTCGACCGACAAGTTTGGCGTTATGACTTGTGGGACCTACATGTCAGTCTGCACAAAAATCCCCGAGTGACCTCCTAACACCGGCCCATCCACCTAGTCATCCTCGGCCATGGGATGCAGCTACCGCCGCTAGCAGAAGGTGAGGTCAAAACTGCCAGCGGTGCGGAGCCCATCTTGCAGCAGCCCGGATGCCAGCTCCGTCCGGTGCTCGTGGCCGCAAGCTAGCCAAGATAGCTCCGTCCAGCTGCTTTTCTTCAAGGTTTGCTAGCTAGATTGGCACGGTGGTGCGGCGGCTTGCTCGCGCGTGCTGCGCTAAGGCCAACCATCTGGCTAGAGCAAAGGCTAGCGCGGCGTCTTGCTCGCTCGTGAGTCACGCTCGAGCCATCCTACCAACCAGTGCGGAGGCCAACGTGGCGTTCGGCCCGTCCGGCGGAGTGGCGGCCAACTCGCTCATGACCGGTGCCACCGACGAACACACATCAGTACTGTTCGAAGTAATGTTCAGGAAAAATAATGATTTGAGGGGGGAATAACAAGATAGAAGGTCAGATGTGGGTCCCTTGTGTCAACGGTCAAACAAAATGTGTTGGTTTAAGCTGCCTCGTCAGCACGGATGTGTGGGCCAACCCTGTCATAAACGGGTTTAAACAAGCCTAATCGGCACTAGGTAGTAGTTTTGGCACGGATTAAGAAATTTTGGGTATGTTTTTGATATTTTTTTACAATAGTTTCTTCCTAGGGCTGGTTGAAACTGGTAGTTTTTTGTTAAATACTCTACATATTGTAAGTAGGAGTGGAAGTTAAGCTTTGGAAGCCAATAAGCAAGGCTAGTTACATAGTGCATATGTGTACATGATTGGAAGTAAATATCAACCATGAGTGACTAATATCTTGATGGAAAACTCGAAACTATGGAAATACTAGCAATTTTTTTTGCATGGTTGGAAATACTAGCAATGTTCACATGTGTTGTAACAGATCATAATTAGAACAATACTTATTCACAAACTTGATACAAAGCACTCTAATTTTGATATACATATATCTCTAGAGATATATTATGTTTCAATCAGAATATATTCCTTGGGCTGTTTTGGTGAGGTGAGGGAGGGATGTGGTTGGTTTTAAGATACGAATTATGGGTTTTTCTACAAATTGGTAGAGAAGTGGGATGTTGGTGAGAAAAGGCAACAACTTACCTCATAGTCGTTATATGTTGATCTAATGGTCAGAAATGACGGATGGCAGACACACCATCATCACCAACTTAGTCTTCTGTAGGAGTACCAGCAAGATGTCCGTGCATTGCAGAGAACATCAAGATGCATTTTTTGTAAAACACTTGTTGTGATTGACCCATGAGGGAGTAATCCCATCTGTAAAAACTAATGATATCTCGAGAAATAGGAGATAAGGTGAAGAGGAGTGGGACATGGTGGTGATTGGTGGTCGGACTGAGCGGAGGCATGGGGATGGACGACGCCAGCAGCGGCCACCAGGCAGTTTGTTCCAAAGGCTTCCTTTTTTAATTGCTCACCAGTGAGGTTGTTTGAGATAAGGATGGACGAGTGAAGTCCTTGTATGCAAGTGTGGAGAGAGGTGCGGGTATCTTTTAGTTTAATTTCCATCCGTTAGATATAGATCGGATGGACTATATTGTAAGATGGCACGCGTACCATCACCACCAACTCAGTTTTTTATAAGAGAAGAAATATAAGTATGGAGATACAAACGTATTATCGATACTTGTTTCCATAAACTAGTATCTACATTCTATTCAATGCCTCAGCATCTAGGGCCTTAGGACAATGAATTCTTGACTATGTAAAATAAAGGGTTTCCCATCGCCGATAAGGAGGGGATGACGGCAGCGCGTTTTTGGCTTGCTCTAGTCCTAGTAGTCATACTAGGTGCTCTACGCACGTGTAGATTTATTATTTTTCACGTCTCGTGTTCGCTGTACTACCAGACTGTTGATGAATAGATGGTAAGTTATTCACGGGGAAACCCTTGTTGGGCATGTTTGCGAGAGAGAGAGACAGTGTTCTTGTGTGATATGTCTAGAGACTGAGGCAATGATAAGAGATTCTTTGTGTCTATGTGTGTGGAGGATAGAGAGAGACATGTACATGTGGCTTTGTGTTGTGTAACGTGGAGACACATAGACATAATCAAAGAGTGAGTGTGTGATATACACATGCAGACATGGGGAGGGATGAGGATCCACATAAATGGGTGTTTGTGTGTGTCTGTGTGTGTTTATGTGCGCGTTTGTGTGTGAGAGGGAGTGTGTGTATGTGGAGTAGAGAGACCACTAATTATGTAAACCTAGTATAAGGGAAGGGGGAATGGTGTGACATGTGTGTCACAGAGAGACAAAGGCATGTGTAGTAGCGGGATAGCATGGGTGCGGCCTGGGAGCAGACTATTTGGAAAAGACATCGAGTGTGTGTGGGAGAGGGGTGTGAGTGTGAGCGAGCGAGAGAGAGAGATAGAGAGAGATGGAGAGAGAGAGAGAGGAAGAGAGGGGGGAGAGGGGTCGTTTGTGTCCATAAATGGCGTATAGATAGGGACACAATGTTGATGTTGTTCGAAATTGGCCTACGTACAGAGACGCAAGGGAAGCGAGTCATCGTGTGTGTGATAGGGACTTCATGAGAGATCTAGAATAGACGGTGTAGAGAACAACATGCGAGATTGATAACGATGTTACATTAGGGAGCTATGGAAAGAGTCACGGCATCTATGTATACAGGGAAGGAGCTGGGGCGGGTCCGCATGTTGGGGAGATAGAAAGAGGAGAGTAGTGAACAATGAGACAAAGTGTGCTTGTTTGTAGTGGGGGTGGTGTGTGAGGTGAGTGTGCGAGAACCACATAACTATGGAGATAGATGTTTGGGGGCAATGTTTTGTGTGTATGGGAAAGATACACTCTACATAGTGTGCGTGCTTGGCAAAGAGAGATGCGGGGATACCTAAGGAGTGAGGTGTCTATATTTGAGGGACTTTAGCGTAATTGAGATATATATGGTCAATAGTGTGTGCACTCATGGTTGATCAATTTGTTTCACAGTTTGGACTATGAGATAACGATACTTTTGAACATGTGTGATATACCTTGATGTACCAGAATAACAAACCTAAGATTGGAATTTTGGAATTTGACTCCATCATTAGCTTTTGTAATTAATTTTAACGGATGTACATTTTTTAAGCCAGGATTTCGTGATTTCAAATTCATATATCAAACCTAGAGATATACACATACGGGCATGTTCAAACTTTATAATCATCCACTTTATTCATACACATACACATTTTTGCTTTTGTCATCATATTTAGGATAAAGACATTTGGAATTTCATTTGAATTGGACCATATGATGGTATTTGCTTGTACTCGCTCAATGATCCATATTTGGATTGAATGGACAATCTAAGTTTCGAGTTGGAGACATTGATTTTCAAAACTTGCACTTTTTTTGCATGCAAAACAAATAAATTCTCGGCCATGATATCATAGTCGGCCGTACAAGAGCAGAACACTTATAATTTTAGGCGCCAAAAGCTTTGAAACTTCCCGCTCACATCAAAATATCTCACGCCCGAAAGTTTAGCCCTGCGATATTCCTGTTTTACCCCTGCCACATGAACAGAAAAGGGCTGCTTTGGTAACGCCATCGTTTTCCCCTCTTTGCCCCCAACATTCTTCCCCAGAGCCCCTCCCCTTCCCCTCCCCGACCCCCAACCAAGGAAAGCCGCCGAATCTAGTCCTCCGCCGTAGCGGTGGACCTCACACCCCACCGGATCTACCTTCCGCACCTTGGAACCCCCCACTGCCAACTCACCACTTCACTGGAGCCGCTTCAACGACTTGCTTATCCATCGCTCCAGATCTCCTTGACTGCCATCATTGTCCACCGCACCGGATCTGCTTAACCAGCGCCCTCGTCCACCACAGTGTAGGCCCTTCACTGACTCCCTCGTCTGCCCCATCGCTGGCCCTTCATACAAGCCCTCATCTACCGCAACAGATCCGCGTCACCGAAAGCATTGTACACCAGGCCTGCCAAAGCCTTCATCCACTGCACCGGAACCACTCCACGGACGCCATATTCAACTCCATCGGCCCTGCTTTACTGTCGCCGCAGCCTCATCAGGTTATTTCAATTTGTACTCCTTAGGTTTTTCTCTTCTTGATCGTGCAACTGTTCACTTACCATAGATGAGCTTTCTTGCTTATCGACAGGCGCCGCAACCGAAGCACCGGAGCCGCTTGAGCGATGACAACAGCTGGCCCAAACTCAACCGCAACACAAGCACCATCGATGATCCTTAGCTATCAAGTATGAGAACGATACCCATACGCCACCGAGAATCAGGTACTATTATCCAACGACCGGCGCCTACATTCACTTTCTTAGCATTAACACCGCACCTTTGAATTTATTTAGGACATCATTCAATTTTTCATGAGACACGTTATTCTGCTTGCCCCTGTAGGGCCATACTTCTGGCAGTGAACGTGTTACATGTGCTAAATTACAACCAGTGCACATATAGTTAATATGCTTTAGTTTTGTCCTAAGTATTATTGTACTTCCTAGATATCACTGCCTACTATTTTACTTCTTGCATGCTATATTTATGATAATGGTGTTGTTCTGATGACACCTGTTGGTTCCATCAGACTACATCATGTTCTCGATGCTTAATTACACATCTGCAAAATAGCATGTGGTTCCGCTGCTTTTGGTTTTTTTTTACCCTACATTTTCTGATGCTAGCTATTACATCACTGCTCCGAGCCTCTGTTCATTATTTTTTTGTGTGTTCTTAATCTTCCCAAGTTGCATGACTAATTTGATGCTTCTATTAATTATGGAGCTGCCAACCCCATCAAGCAAAATATTTGTTCTTTTGGGACTGGCACCTCAAACAAGCATAAAAATAGAGGGAAGAAGATATATTGTCGTGTATGCACACACCCTTCTTTCATTAGTGTAGATGAACCATTGATGATAAATTTGAACCAGTGCATGCGATTAAAATTAATTTGACCTAAATAGAGGGTGCAGAATAAACTACAACAACTAGATTTGCAACCACGGGATGCTGACGATATCTTCAAAGAACATTGCAATAGCAGTGAGGCGTCACAAAAACATATGTTAAGCCAGTGTGTTTTAGTATATGTGAAATGTAATGCGTGTGGGCTAATTTCTTGGCTTGTGCCCTTAACTTGTAATCCTACAAAATTACAAGTAGTTCAGTTGTCTGCTTTGTTGTATTGCTTGATTCGAATGCTTGTTTGTTACTTGTTACGCTATACCTGAGTTGGCCAATATGTCATCAGTGCCTGTTGTACTATCATAAAGAAATGCATGCCTAGTTCATTTGAGTCCTTAAATTTTCCTTTGAACTTCATCACAAGACTGTCTTCGTAGTTTATATGAGGCCACACTGTTAAGTGCTTTCTCAGATTATTTCAACTGCTTAGATGCCTTGGCAACTTAAATATAGCGGCGGTACACTCCCTTTCAACTAGGGATGTCAACTGGGTCCCGTTTAATACCGATTAAGGTCCACTAGTGGTATGATAGTTCAAAAGAGTTTTCATTTTTTAGGAAAATGAACTAGGGAGCTAGCAAAACTAACTAGATGGGACTGGCGGATGTCGTTTTTTTGCCACTTACATCCCTAGTTTAATCTTACCATTTTCATTTCTTTTTGGCTGATGCTGCTTCAAACTATTTAAATATAGCTTGCCATGCTCGGCAATAATTCGTATGTTGTTTACCATGTAAGCTTACTACCTGGATCATGTGATAACCATATCTTACTTATGTCCAGCGGAAACCTTCCAGGATGCCGTTCACACTAGGACACAATGTACAACCCCAGAATCTATTTGTGGAAGCAGTGTGCCATCCATGTTACCACATGGTAGCAGTTCAGAGGCAACACCATCGAAGAGCAGTCTGAGCACAGATATTATAGTTCTTGAGGCTCTACTAGAGGCAGAAAGAGATCGTGTGGCTCCCATGAATGAGGTAATCTCGATCTTGAAGCTAGAAATCATGCAATTAGCTGCACGCATTATGCAAGCAATCCAAGAATTGGAGGAAGTAAGAATGTTTCATTTAAAGACAGAGGAGGTCCTACTGCTTCTGCTATCTGAAGCCCAGGGTAATCCCAATTCTTCTTTATATACCAGTTGAAATTGTCATTAGATTATTGTACTTGTATGTTGTGTCATGTCTCTGAATGGATTATGTTGTAAGAACACCTATGTTGTCCATGAGTTGTAATGATCCGAATGTTTACGTGAGGTAATCCTCAGTACTTGTATGATTGGCATAAGGTGAACTGTTTTTCGTGTGAGCATATTGTATTGGATGAAATAACTGTTTGACTCGAAGTGTATCCAACCTACTGAATTCGAAGATCATGGCATTTTTAATCATAATCATATATAAAGGTGGAATACATATTTGTTGTGGTTTTGAAGAAATAAATAACAAAACATAGAATTATCTGTGGATATTCGTAATCGAATAAAAATTGGATTTGGATTTAGTTGCCAGGGCCCATGGCAAACGTGAATGCTAATTCTCTCAAGTTTTGAACGAAGCGGCTAAACACCCACTATCATTTGTGGGCTGCCCGAAGCAAGTGTTTGCGAGATGGAAATTACTGTCTACCCCTGACACTGACATCCTTATCGACTGGATTTACACTGTTGTCGATAGGGGTAGACTAGTAACTTCAATCAGACGTGACACGACGGCCTCTGAGCCCATTCAGACATGGTGGGCGCCAAACGTGGGCGGCAAAACACATTTGATTCAAGCTCATCCGAAAGACATGTGTCTCTCCCTCCATTTCCCCATTCATCCATGGTGGGTGGCAAAACAAACTCTCCTCGTCTAAAATTGATGTAGGCTAATATTTTAAATAGGGGATGATGTGTAACTTCCCTCAGGCGTGTGCAACCGGCCTACCTGTCAGCCCCGTTCATACACCGTGGGCGCCAACCGTGGGCGGCAAAACACCCTCTCCTCACCCGAAATTGTTACCGACAAATATTTAGGAGATGCAAGATTACCGTCCTATCCCCAACCGATGTGATGTCTGAAATTTAAAATGGGGGATAAGTTCGTAACTTTCCCACATTTCAGACAAGCGCGTCCCAAAGTTTGAGATCCCCCTCCACCTCCATTTCCCCATTCATACACCGTCGGCGCCATGACCACCTCCCCACTACGGCCAGCCTCCTCCATCCGCCACCCCATCCTCCACCTAGCCGGAGCCGCTACCCCTACCCCGTCGTCCATTGCAAGAGATGGACGTCTCTCATCCACGACGCCGGACCAGGATCATTTCTTCACGTCGTCTCGCTTCATCAGCGTCGTTGTCCACCTTGACGTTGCCGTTCCTACGACCGCCTCGTCCACGGCAACATGATTTATCCCCCAACCCACCCGTCTGCCATCTAAAGTCTTCTTCCGCGCCGTCGATAGCCAACGCACCCGCAGCACCCTAAACGAATCAGTAGGGGCCTACACGGTGTTGCAAGAGAGGTGGTACTCTTCCATATGTGCTTAAGTTATTGATGTCACCCGAAAAATAGATCGTAAATTGTTTACTGTACTTTTCTTGTCCGTACCAAATCGTAGTGGCTAGTTGAAAGCAAACATTGGTTGCGAAGTAGCTTTGTATGGTTTGCACCTTCAGATTTGCCATGGCACAGTCACTATACTCGTAAAGCTTATGGTTTCCCCCTTTATATTCACTACCATCATCGTAGGTGCTTCACTGCTTCGTGTCGTGCTAGCACTGCTCCTCGAGACCTCAACCCATCAAGTGAAACAACATGCCACTCATAATTCCAAAGCTTATGTGTTGCAATACGAATCTAATCTGATGCTCATATTACTAAAATAGAGAATGTTTAATTGGTCACCTAATGTTCCTATATTCGTTTCGAAAAGCATGTGCGCCACCCACTGGTCTAGCTAGTTCAACTTTCCTGATTTTACTCTCGATGCTTAGGGTTTCCCCCTTTTATCTACTCTACTATGATCTGTGTAGGTGCTTTCTGTCGTACTAGCATTACTCCACCCTTCAAGCCACTACTAGGAAAGGGCTATAGATAGGATTGATACTAATGGCGCACCATGGAAGCAGTGCGCCACTACTACATACTAATGGCGCACCGGTTGGTGATGCGCCATTAGTGTGGAAGACACTAATGGCGCACCAGAAACAGGGTGCGCCACTAGTATTAATTTTTTTTCCATTTTTCCATACAAACTAATGGCGCATCAGGTCGAAGTGCACCATTACTAGTTCTAACTAGTAATGGCGCACCAAGCAGACAGTGCGCTATTACTGTAAAAAAATTATTCCTTTTTTTGCAAAACTACTAATGGCGCACCGTTTCACAGTGCGCCATTACTAGTTTAAACTAGTAATGGCGCACTATTACCCGGTGCACCATTAGTATATATATATTTTTTTAATTTTTTGCAAAACTACTAATGGCGCACCACCTGCAGGTGCGCCATTAGTAACCAGGGTTACTAATGGTGCATTTGTTGGTGGTGCGCCATTAGTAACCTGGGACCCCAACAAGATATTTTGGACAGCCCCACACCTACCCACTCATTTTCCCCACTTCATTCCCTCCACCTCCTTCTCCAAGCTTTCGGCTGCCTCCTCCTCCTCCCCTCATTTCCACCATAGATTCATCAAAATTAAGTGGTGAAATTACCTTTTTTCGATAGGTAAGTAAGGGGAAAGCTATCTTCATGATGTAGATCTACTTTTTTTCTCCCTAGATCACTCCAACAACATGCACATGCACTTTTTATGGCCTAGCTAGATCTATGTATGTTTGTGGTGTTGCATGTGTTTGTGGTGTTGCATATATGTTTGTGTTTGAAGGTACCGGTATTTGAAATGCGATAGTTGCCAATATTTTGCTGGAATGTTTTGATTCATTTCCATTTCGGCGAGAATTTTGGCACTATGCATTCTTTTTGGTCCTATTTTTAGGGAAGGTCATGCCAAATTTTTTCTTGGTTCTAAAATATCGTTTTGCTCTACCCCGCAGGCGACCATGGTCCGCATGATGACTGAAGGCATCGTGAATAGGTTTTTGAGCTCCGCGAAGGCCGAGATGCTTCAAAAGAACGAGACGGAGATAAGATGTCCGTGTCGAAGATGCAAGCTGAAGAGCCTTATTGTGGACCCGGATTCCGGGCAGGTGCGGGACCACCTGCTCTTGCGTGGTTTCATGGATGGCTATTGGTGGCAAGGTGATGAAGATGACTATGAAGTCGTCCATGGGGGCCGGCAAGAAATGAGGAAGGGCAACAAGACAAGTACCACCGCAGCGAGGGCGGGCGAGAAGACGAAGAATCTCTAGGACATGATCACGACGATGATGCTGTACACAGTCATCATGTAGAAGATATCGTACATGATGATGAGGAAGATCAAGACAAAGGGCATGATCATGAAGATGAAGATGCCGGAGCAGACGACGATGGAGGCTGGGTGCAGGACCCTCATATTCAAGAGCTGCTTCTCAAGCAGACGGATAATGCAAAAGCTGCCGCCCGAGAGAAAGCCAAGCTGGATCAACTGGAGATAGACGCGGTTACTCCATTGTATGAAGGATGCAGGCCCGAGGATACCCGCCTGAAAGTAACGCTCATGGCTCTGGAGATGAAGGTAAAACACAAAATGACCGGCGCATGCTTCGACGAGAACATGTCATTCCGGCACGAATGTCTTCCCAAGGGGAACAAGTGCCCGACTAGTTTCGAGGAGGTGAAGAAAATCGTGTGTCCTTTGGATTTACCGCACGTGAAATACCATGTGTGCATGAACAATTGTATCATTTATCGGGACGAGCATGCGGAGTCTACCATATGTCCGGTGTGCGGCGTCACTCGATATAAGAAGAGGAAGAAAGCTCCTCGAAAATCGGTGTGGTACTTTCCGATCACTCCTCGTCTGCAGCGGTATTTCACGGACCCTAAGGTAGCAAAGCTCCTGTGTTGGCACGCGGATAGGGAGGAGAAGAAGCGGGAAGATGACGAAAATGATCCGGAGATAAATAAAAAAGACAAGATGCTGAGTCACCCTAAGGATGCGAGCCAGTGGCAAGCGTTGAACTTCGAATACCTAGAATTTGGGAAGGATCCAAGGAACATCGTGCTGGGCGCGAGCACCGATGGAATCAATCCGTTTGGCAGCCAGAGAAGCACACATAGCACCTGGACTGTGTTTGTGTGGATGTACAACCTTCCCCCTGGTTGTGCATGAAGAGGAAGTACATTCACATGAGTATGCTAATTGAAGGGCCGAAACAACCAGGGACGACATCAATCTGTATCTGGGGCTGCTGAAGGAGGAGCTAGACACGCTGTGGAAAACGCCAGCCAATACGTGGGATGCCGCAGAGAAAGAATATTTCCCTATGAGAGCCGCACTGCTCACGACGGTGCATGACTATCTCGGTTACGGATATCTCGCGGGGCAGGTAGTCCACGGATTCATCCACGCTCCTGTCCATGAGTCGAGTCGAAAGTAGTGATGTGTAGTTCTGAAACATTGATTGGCTCATGTTGTAATTAAACTTTAATGAATTGTATGTCTCTTTGGTTTGGACAGTCGTTCAACTTAGATGTAATCGATGCTATTTATTAGTAGGACCATGAATCGTGCTATTAATGTCTTGTTTTTCTCTTCCGATCCTTTTGTTGCATACTTATATATTGCTTATGTATGTATTGTCTGTTGTTTGGATTGTGCATAGAGATGCCGTTGTATGTCGTGTACAAGGGTAAGGTTCCCAGAGTCTACGACGACTGGGAGGAGTGTCGGAGACAGGTTCACCGTTTCAGCGATAACAGTTACAAACGGTACACCACCAGGGCGGAGGCCGAATCTAGATACGCCCGCTATCTAGCGGGAGAGAGGAGGGAGCGTTGGAGGAACCGGATGAAGACCATTTTGATCGCGATGATGCTCATCGTGATGACCGCAGCTCTCTTCTATGTGATGGTAGTTTAGATGATTGATATCGACTTGTAATGTGAAGACAAACTCGATACTCGCGGTGTCGAGACTTGTAATGTTTTATCTTTGTTCGGTCTTTTGAATTCGGAGACTAATATGATGAATTGTATTCGGAGACTAATCTTCTATTGTATTCGATGAATCTGCTGTTGCTGTGTGCTACTGTCTATATTCTGTCAAATAATATATTTTGTAACCTGTGCAAAAATCAGAAAAGTAAAAAAACAAATATTCATACTAATGGCGCATCACCACTAGGTGCGCCATTAGTATGCCAAAGGATACTAATGGCACATCAAGACAGAGTGCACCATTAGTATGTCAAAGGATACTAATGGCGCATCTATCCGCAGTGCGCCATTAGTGTGCCAAAGCACATGGTTAAATATGGCCCCTGGGAGGCACACTAATGGCGCATGGTTTTATATACTAATGGCGCACTTGGTGGTGCGCCATTAGTACACCAGATACTAATGGCGCACCAGTGGTGCGCCATTAGTAAAAATTACTAGTGGCGTGCTAGTAATGGCGCACCAGTGATGCGCCATTAGTAGGCAAAACTGGTGCGCCATTAGTAGGTCTTTTCCTGGTAGTGAGCTAAACAACACAACACTCAAAATTCAAAAGCTTAGTTGTTCAAATATGATTGTGATATGATACTAATATTAGTTAACAGACACATTTAATTGGTTAGCTAAAGGTCCCACATGAGTTTCCAAATGCATGTCGCGACATATAGAGAGATAGCAGAATTGCATTTCTTTGTCACTTGTTGACTGTACTTTCTTGTCCATACCAAATCTTAGTTGTTATTTCAAAGCAAACATTGGTTGCTAACTACCCTTTGCGCGGTTTGTAGGTTCAGATCTGCCATCCCACTGCCACGGTCAACACTATGCTCATCATGCTTACGGTTTCCCCATTTTATGATGACCACGATCAGCCTACGTGGTTCATGTCGTAATAGCACTGCTCCACCCATCGAGCTTAACAAGCTTAGTTGTACAAATTCAAATATGTTATTATGCTGATATTAGTAAAACTAAGAGATGTTTATTTGGTCAGCTAAATGTTCTTACTTTAGTTTTGAAATGCATGTGAGCCACATATGGAGAGACCAGAAGGAATAGTATTTCTCTGTGCGCTCTGGTTCATCATGGATGGCCAACCGACATTGTATAGAAAGACTTGTAATATCTTCAATCTGATTGCTCCTCTACTCTTCTTTAAGATGATCCTCTTCTCTTGCGGTCGACTGGCCATGTCGAGTTATTCTCCCTTAGTATATTTTGAATCTGTCAGGTCAGGTCGACTTGTTCTTCTTTACTATATGTTGAAGATGTCATCTGCGAAGTATCATCACTTCTGGAGCTCTCATATTTTCAGTATTAAGCCACATTATATTAATGCACACACCAAATTACAGCATGCTTGGCACCTCTTAGAAGAATTGCAGAGATAGCACAAAGTGGTTTACATGGAGGAAGTATTGGATTAGAATCACTTCTGCATTACAAAGATAATCTCACTTGTTTTATGTTTTCATGCATGTCAAGTATTGAACATTATCAAAATGAATATGAGAATGGGTGCACGACAGGACTATTGTGGAACAATCCACTGGCTAACAAACATGGCATGGTGGAGGATGGCCTATCTTATTCACCCATCAAGGTGCTTGCTTTAACTTGCCAAGGTTGTATTGGTCGCACATATTTTGCATCTAACCTCTTGCATTACTTCTACTTTGTTACACCATCTGCTTAGTTTAAGCATCATATATGTGTATATGCCATACCTATCCATTTTCTGTACCTATTCCATGTGTCATCATACTATGTTTTTCCAGTCAAATGTTATTCTTTCGTAATAAATGTCCAAAGGAAGAGGGTGAGTGCAGATCCTCAAGGAGTACAAACTACGTATTTGGAGAAGCTAGTGATACATGTTAAATCAGATGGACAAGCAGCCACAGAAAACACAGGACCAACTGTACCACACTTTACCCCTACTCTAGTGGCCAAACCCATATTAGAACTGCTGAGAGCCCAGCGTCAGGTACTGTCTATGATATCAATTCAAAATTTGAACTCCTAAATTTCTGCATGTGCCTTACCTTCTCTCTTGTATGAACACTAATTTCAGATGAATCTCCTTGCTCAGCGGATCATATAGGATCTCATGACAATACTGGGCTTTGCATTGCTCTTGCCAGTACCTCTTGCCCTTTGTCAGCATACTTACACTCATTCCTATTTGATTATGTAGTATCACTGTAAAAGTTCGCTTCTTTATCCTCCCTTTGCTTGAAATTATAATATCTATATTTACTCTTAGATAAATGTAGAATTAACACAATGGTTATGAAGTTTTGGATTGCTCATGTAAGTACCTGTTGTCATGTGCTGCCTCTATATCGAATTAATTGTTGATCAATTGGATGTATTAAGAACTTAATAGTGCTAGATGAAGGAAATATGCCTATAGGCAATAATAAATTATCATTTATTTCCTTATATCATGATAAATGTTTATTATTCATGCTATAATTGTATTAATGTCACACCCTAGCTAGTTCATGCAGTAGAGTGATTGCATCATGTCTAAATTTCCCAGAAAGATGAAATGGGGATGATAGAACCCCCAGCACCCCCCTGGAACAACTAGGGTTTACTAAAAAAACTTTTTCAATGAACCTGAAATGCCCTTCTAAAAAGTCCACCCTTCTTGTTTTGGGTTAAAACCTTTGACAAAAATGGTGCACATTTTTCTAGGACATCTTAAGGTCATTGGATTAATTCATATAGTATTTGCATTTGGGCATTTAAATGCTATAAAATATTTTAAATGCTCAAATAATCATAAACTAAAATATTTACTGTTGGATTTATTCTAAGTAGTTGTCATGATTAATTTTATGATTTTTGGAAATGCCCTGGCATTTTTAATAAAGCCCTAAAGTTACAAAAATAATAGAAAATAAATAAAAACAGAAAACAGAGAGAGAGAGAGAAAACCACCTGGGCCTTCTTACCTGGCGCGCCTATAGCCCAAGTGGCCAGCCCAGCACGGCCCAGTCCATCTGGCCGTGCCAGCCATCCCCTTCCTTGGGACAGAAGGACGACGGGCGCGTGCCCGATGCGCGCGCACCGCCGTGCGCCACCTCCTGCTTACCACTTCGCCACTGGACGGGTTGTACTACCTCCATGTCGCGCCCCTGACCCCCTGGACACCTCACACTTCCCCCCTGCTCTCTCCCTCGCTCCCCCAATGCCATGGCCGATGCAGCCGCCGCCGTAGCCGTAGCCACCGTCGTCTCTGCGCCACCCCACCGTGTCCACGAGCTCCGCCGCATCTCCCTCGACCTCCTCGCTGAGCTACGCAACGCCGGAAGCCCTGCAACACCTTCCTCGACCTCTTCTTCAACCTTCAGGCTCCGAGATCACCGGCGACCCCGCGCTCGACTCATTGCCTCCCCGAGCTCTCCGAGGCCACCGCTGCACTCGCCTTGAGCTCCTGTTTCTTCTCCCCCCTAGCCATGTCACTCGAGCTGCCCCCTAACCCCGTTGGCCATCACGGCCAAGAGCTCGGCTCCGCCGGCCATGTCGCCGTCATGGCCACAGACGCGTAAGCTCGAAACCGAGCACGTCACCGCACTCACCACGTCCCTAGGAGCCGCAGCACCGCTCCGCATCTCCTGCCGTGCCTCCTAGCGACGACCCTGAACTCGTCCGAGCTCCGACAGCCGCCAACGTCGTTGCCGGCGTCTTTTCCGACCACCCTGAGCCCAAACACCACCACCACTAGACGCGGACGAGTCTCCTCGTCACGTAGAGCCTCTCCGCCGTGCAAATGGTCGCCTGTGGGCGTTTTCCGAAGCGCTCTGCCGCGTCTGTCGTCGCCGGCGTCAAACCGCCAGCGAGTTGACCTCATTTGACCTGGGGTTTAACTCCCCTGGGTTAATGACAGGTGGGCCCAGAGCCCTGCTAATTTTAGCTTAGCACTAATTAACTTTTAGTTAACCCAATAGGTCACTGACATGCGGGCCCAGGCCCCACTGACAGTTTAGTTAGTATTAACTTAACCCTGCTAATTAGTTGTTTCACTGACGTGTGGGTCCCACCAGTTAGGTTTGACCTGGGCTGGCGCCTTTGACCCGCTGACGTCATAGTGATGCAGTGCTGACGTAGTTATTTATTTTCTAGATTTTTTCTTATATAGGAAATTCCAGAAAATAGCCAAAACTTCTAAAAATCATAGATAATCAACCATAGGTCCAAATCAAACAAATTATATATGAAAATGATCAGAAAAATTCAATCTTTCCATATGTAATGGTTTCATGCATGACAAAACACTTTAACCTTGTTGTTTAGGTGAAACAAGCTAATACACTTATAATGCATAAGAACTTAAGCTTCCATTTGAATCTTTGATTCAAATGGACCCATTTCAACTTGTTTCACATTGCATTAGGCAGGACACCTCATTTTGCCATGTCATAGCATGCATCATATTGTTGCATATTGCCATGTGTTGATTATATACTATGATGTCTTTCATGGTAGGTTCTGCCTCCGAGGATATCTCCGAGTATCCAGCTGAAGGGCAGTACCCTACTACCACTCCATCAGGCAAGCAGCCCCATTGATCATATCGATACAATCCCATGTTCTCGCCTCTGCTCTCGTTTACTGCATTAAGACAACAATGTTTCAAACTGCTGTGTGCTACGGTAGTTGAACCCTTATCCTCTGCATGACCTGTCATTGCCACAGTAACTAGATGAACCCCACTAGCATGTGTAGGAGTTGATTGAGCCATGTATGTGTTTCCTACCTTGCTATGCCTGCTATGCTTAGAGTTGGGTCAGGTCTAGTTCATCTGGGTGATGGGCTAGAGTGAAATGGTTATGTCGGTAATGTGAGGGATGTGTTGAACATGTTTTGGTAAAGGTATCGATGAGAGGCCATGTAGGAGTACATGGTGGGTTGTTTCATTGAGGCCGTCATAAGAACTGAGATCTGTATGCGTGACTTAAGATTCAGCTACTACCACACATTGGGCCCTGAAATATGACCTCGCTCGACTTACTGACCCCTCTCGTCCTCTGTCCAGGAGTTGCAACTAGTTTCTGTTGTTTGTAGGTTATGTGTTGGCGGCCGTGCGTAGCGCTGACCCTAGGGGTGGGCTATGATGTGGTAGATACACTGTGGCCGGGTATGCCGGGCGCCCGTTTGGCGTCTCGAGACCCTGTACACATTGTTTGGGGCCGTTGAGGACACCCCGGCCGAATTTCCTTGCGGATGGAACCCGAATAGGCGATAAACCTGGACTAGAGACTTGTGCGGTTAGTCAGGTCGTGGTCTACACCCACGTCGGTTTTCGTTTGAAGTCTGCCGAGCACATGTCGTGTGCAAACGCTAAGTGGTGAAAACATGTGTGACGAAGTACACCCCTGCAGGGTATAAAACTATTCGAATAGTCGCGTTCGCGATAAAGGACTACTTGGTTGCCTATACATTTCATAGACAAGTTAATGGTTACTACTAAAAGACTCAAGATAAGTGTGAGTACCGAGGATGGCCCTCTCGTAGGATGATGAGGGAGGATCCCCGGTAGAGTATTGTGTTGGTGATTAGTGGACTCGTGTGCGAAAACTATTTTACTAGTGGTGTCTCGTAGGATAGCTTAGCCAAGAGTCAAAGCTGGCTTGCTGCAATAACTCCACCACCTTCTTGAGAATGAGCATGTATAGTAGGTTCTGTTGTAAGACTTGCTGAGTACCTTTGTACTCATGTTGCTTTAATTACTGTTTTCAGACGACAACACCGCCCCTCCGATGGGTTTTATGTTGACCTCGACATCGATGAGTAACTTGCCACCCAGGTGGTGATCCTGGCCATGGAGGGCGCTATGTAGATAGACAGTCTTCGACAAGCCTTCTTTCTTTCTAGTGTCTGTACCCAGACTATTTTCTTCCACATGTGCTTGTATGCTTGTATGAACATGTTATGTATGGCTCTCTGGAGCCTTTAAATAAATATTTGAGTCGTAGAGTTATGTTGTGATGCCATGTTGTATTTACACAATCTAGTTGTTTATCCTTGGCGGCCTCTCTTATGGGGAAATGTAGTCTAGTGCTTCCATGAGCCATAGTAGTCCGCTACAGCCCGGTTCACCGGAGTCCTGCTAGCCCAGCACTACTGCTCAGGACACTTGACTGGCCGGCATGTGTTTCACTTGGTTCCTATGTCTGTCCCTTTGGGGAAATGTCACGCGGTGACATCCAGAGTCTTTCCTAGCCTGCTACAGCCCGGGTTCCCGGAGTCCTGTTAGCCCAGTGCAACAGCCCGGATTCACACGCTGCTGACCAACATGCTCGATGTGATTCATGTATGCCTATCCCCATAGGTTGGTGCCGCTTTGGGTTCACGACTAGCCATGTCGGCCCGGGTTCTCTTTCATATGGATGCTAGCGACACTATCATATACGTGAGCCAAAAGGCGCAAACGGTCCCGGGCCATGGTAAGGCGACACCCATGGGAATACCTTGCGTGAGGCCGCAAAGTGATATGAGGTGTTACCGGCTAGATCGATGTGACTTGGAATCGGGGTCCTGACAATTCACCGGAAACTTAGTACATGTGTGAATACATAGACAAACAGAGTGTCACTAGTATGCCTCTACTTGACTAGCTCGTTGAATCAACGATGGTTAAGTTTCCTAACCATAGACATGAGTTGTCATTTGATTAACGGGATCACATCATTAGAGAATGATGTGATTGACTTAACCGATCCGTTATCTTAGCATGATGATCGCTTAGTTTGTTGCTATTGCTTTCTTCATGACTTATACATGTTCCTATGAGTATGAGATTATGCAACTCCCGAGTACCGGAGGAACACTATGTGTGCTACCAAACGTCACAACGTAACTGGGTGATTATAAAGGTGCTCTAAAGGTGTATCTGATGGTAGTTGTTGAGTTGGCATAGATCGAGATTAGGATTTGTCACTCCGATTATCGGAGAGGTATCTCTGGGCCCTCTCGGTAATGCACATCACCATAAGCCTTGAAAGTATTGTAAGTAATGAGTTAGTTGCAGGATGATGTATTATGGAACGAGTAAAGAGACTTGCCGGTAACGAGATTGAACTAGGTATTGAGATACTGACGATCGAATCTCGAGCAAGTAACATACCGATGATAGAAGGAACAACGTATGTTGTTATGCGGTTTGACCAATAAAGATCTTCGTAGAATATGTAGGAGCCAATATGAACATCCAGGTTCCGCTATTGGTTATTGATAGGAGACATGTCTCGGTCATGTCTACGTAGTTCTCGAACCTGTAGGGTCCGCATGCTTAATGTTCGGTGACAATCGGTATTATGAGTTTATGTGATTTGATGTACCGAAGGTAGTTCAGAGTCCCAGATGAGATCATGTACATGACGAGGAGTCTCGAAATGGTCTAGAAGTAAATATCTATATATTGGACGACTATATTCGGACATCGGAAATGTTCCGAGTGATTCGGGTATTTTTCGGGGTATCGGGGAGTTACGGGAATACGAGGAAGAAGTAATGGGCCTCATGGGCCAAGTGGTGGAAGAGAGAAGGTAGGGCGCGCGCCCCCTAGACCAAACCGAATTGGACTAGGGGCCCGGCCCCCCTTTCCTCCTTTTCCTCCATCTCCTTCCTTATCCCTCTCCTCCTTCCTTTCCTCCTCCTAGTAGGAGTAGGAAAGAGGAGTCCTACTCCTACTAGGAGCAGGACTCCTCCTCCTGGTGCGCCCTACAGGGGCCAGCCGGCCTCCCCCTTGCTCCTTTATATACGGGGGCAGGGGGCACCCTAGAACACACAAGTTGATCTGTTGATCTCTCCCAGCCGTGTGCGGTGCCCCCTCCACCATAATCCACCTCGATCATATTGTAGCAGTGCTTAGACGAAGCCCTGCGTCGGTAGCATCATCATCACCGTCATAACACCGTCGTGCTGAGGAAACTCTCCCTTGAAGCTCTGCTGGATCGGAGTTCGTGGGACGTCATCGAGCTGAACGTGTGCTGAACTCGGAGGTGCCATGCGTTCGGTACTTGGATCAGTCGGATCGTGAAGACGTATGACTACATCAACCATGTTATGCTAACGCTTCCGCTTTCGGTCTACGAGGGCACGTGGACACACTCTCCCCTCTCGTTGCTATGCATCACCATGATCATGTGTGTGCATAGGAATTTTTTTGAAATTACTATGTTCCCCAATAGTGGCATCCGAGCCAGGTTATTCCGTAGATGTTATATGCACGAGTAGAACACAAGTGAGTTGTGGGCGATACAAGTCATACTGCTTACTAGCATGTCATACTTTGGTTCGGTGGTATTGTTGGATGAAGCGGCCTGGACCGACATTACGCGTACGCTTATGCGAGACTGGTTCTACCGACGTGCTTTGCACACAGGTGGCTATCGGGTGTCAGTTTCTCCAACTTTAGTTGAACCGAGTGTGGCTACACCCGGTCCTTGATAATGTTAAACCATCACTAACTTGATGAACTATCGTTGTGGTTTTGGTGCATAGGTAAGAAAGGTTCTTGCTCAGCCCATAGCAGCCATGTAAAACATGCAACAACAAAGTAGAGGACGTCTAACTTGTTTTTGCAGGGCTTGTTGTGATGTAATATGGTCAAGGCGTGATGAGATATAAGTTGTTGTATGATATGATCATGTTTTGTTGAAGTTATTGGCAACTGGCAGAAGCCTTATGGTTGTCTCTTTATTGCATAAGATGTAAGTGCCATGTAATTGCTTTACTTTATCGCTATGCGATAGCAATAGTTGCAAAAGCAATAGCTGGTGAGATGATCATGTGACGACACGTTGATAAAAGATCAAGATGATGGAGATCATGGTGTCATGCCGGTAACAATGGAGATCATGACAGTACTTTGCAGATGGAGATCAAAAGCACAAGATGATGATGGCCATATCATGTCACATATTTGGATTGCATGTGATGTTTGTCTTTTATACTCCCTCCGTTTCTTTTTAGTCTGCATATAACATTTGGTCAAAGTCAAACTTTCTTAACTTTGACTAAATTTATAGAAAAAATATTAAGATTCATAATATAAAATCGATACTGTTAGATGCATCATGAAATAAACTTTCCTACCATATAGCTTTAGTATTGTAGATGCTAATATTTTTTTCTATAAAGTTGGTCAAACTTTACAAAGTTTGACTTTGACCAAATCTTATATGCAGACTCAAAAGAAAAGGAGGGAGTACATCTTATTTTTGCTTAGTTCGGCGGTAGCATTATAAGATGATCTCTCACTAAATTTCAAGGTACAAGTATTCTCCCTGAGTATGCACCGTTGCCAAAGTTCGTCGTGCTGAGACACCACATGATGATCGGGTGTGATAATCTCAACGTTCATCTACAACGGGTGTAAGATAGTTTTGCAGATGCAGAATACTCGGGTTAAACTTGACGAGCCTAGCATATGCAGATATGGCCTCGGAACACTGAGACCGAAAGGTCGAGCGTGAATCATATAGTAGATATGATCAACATAGTGATGTTCACCATTGAAAACTACTCCATCTCACGTGATGATCGGACATGGTTTAGTTGATATGGATCACATGATCACTTAGATGATTAGAGGGATGTCTATCTAAGTGGGAGTTCTTAAGTAATATGATTAATTGAACTTAAATTTATCATGAACTTAGTCCTGATAGTATTTGCATATCTATGTTGTAGATCAATAGCTCCCGTTGTAGCTCTCCGTTTATTTTTGATATGTTCCTAGAGAAAAACTAAGTTGATAGATGTTAGTAGCGATGATGCGGATTGGATCCGTGATCTCAGGATTATCCTCATTGCTGCACAGAAGAATTATGTCCTTGATGCACCATTAGATGACAAACGCATGGCAGGAGCAGATGCAGACGTTATGAATGTTTGGCGAGCTCGATATGATGACTACCTCATAGTTTAGTGCACCATGCTTTATGGCTTAGAGTCAGGGCTTCAAAGACGTTTTGAACGCCACAGAGCATATAAGATGTTCCAAGAGTTGAAATTAGTATTTCAGACTCATGCCCATGTCGAAAGGTATGAGACCTTTGACAAGCACTTTTCCTACAAGATGGAGGAGAATAGCTCAGCTAGTGAGCATCTGCTCAGAATGTTTGAGTACTACAATCACTTGAATCAAGTGGGAATTAATCTTCCAGATAAGATAGTGATTGACAGAGTTCTCTAGTCACTATCACCAAGTTACTGGAACTTCGTGATGAACTATAATATGCAAGGGATAACGGAAACGATTCCCAAGCTCTTCGTGATGCTGAAATCGACAAAGGTAGAAATCAAGAAAAGCATCAAGTGTTGATGGTTTACAAGACCACTAGTTTCAATAAAAGGGCAAAGGGAAGAAGGGGAACGTCAAAAAGAACAACAAGCAAGTTGCTGCTCAAGTGAAGAAGCCCAAGTCTAGACCTAAGCCTGAGACTGAGTACTTCTACTGCAAAGGACTGGTCACTGGAAATAGAACTGCCCCAAGTATTTGGCGGATAAGAAGGATGGCAAAGTGAACAAAGGTATATTTGATATACATGTTATTGATGTGTACTTTACTAGTGTTTATAGCAACCCCTCAGTATTTAATACTAGTTCAGTTGCTGAGATGAGTAACTCGAAACGGGAGTTGCAGAATGAACAGAGACTAGTTAAGGGTGAAGTGACGATGTGTGTTGAAAGTGGTTCCAAGATTGATATTATCATCATCGCACACTTCCTATACTTTCGGGATTAGTGTTGAACCTAAATAAATGTTATTTGGTGTTTGCATTAAGCATGAATATGATTTGATCATGTTTATTACAATACATTTATTCATTCAAAGTTAGAGAATAATTGTTGTTCTGTTTACATGAATAAGACCTTCAATGGTCATACACCCAAGGTGAATGGTTTACCGAATCTCGATCGTAGTGATACACATATTCATAATATTGAAGCCAAAAGATGCAAAGTTAATAATGATAGTGCAACTTATTTGTGGCACTGCCGTTTAGGTCATATTGGTGTAAAGCGCATGAAGAAAATCCATGTTGATGGGCTTTTGGAATCACTTGATTATGAATCAGTTGATGCTTGCGAACCATGCCTCATGGGCAAGATGACTAAGACTCTATTCTCCGAAACAATGTAGGGAGCAACAGACTTGTTGGAAATAATACATATTGATGTATGCAGTCCGATGAGTGTTGAGGCTCATGGCAGGTATAGTGTCACATCCCTAATTCTGGTCTGACCTATGCTAGCTTCCATGTGAGCATCATGTTTAAATTCAAATGAAATTTGAATTGAGCAATTTTCAAAAGCCTCAGAAAACCTCTAAAAATAACCAACATTTAAATCTCATAAAATGAGTCCAAGAAAATGTTCCTGTTATTCTATGAATATATGGGCATGACGTGAAATTCAAACCAATATTTTTGGAGTCACAGAAATAATTTATTTTGGGCCTTTGATTTAAATCAATAACATATTTGGGTTGGAACTATTTGTGTTATATAAGAAATAATGTTCAAATATTTTGTAAGTTTGCATGTGACCTGGGACTAGCTCTCTGAGCTGACATAAAAATTTACAGAAAGTTTTAGAATGGTTTAGTTTCCAAACTAAATCAAAACAAAATAACAGAAATAGAAAAGAAAAATAAAAGAGAGAGAGAGAGAAGGACTAACCTGGCGCCCACCAACCGGCCCAGCTCCTATACTAGTCCAACACTGTGCCGGCCCAACCCACCTCCACCTCCCCTGTCGTCCTCCTCCCTAAGCGAGTAGGCAGAGCGCGTGCTCGCCGCGCGCGCACACGTGCCCGAGGCACCTCCTGCCTGCCTAGCTACCCCTCGACGACCTGGAGGCTCTGGACATCGACACGCAGCCCCATGGTCCTCTCCCTGGCTCCCCTCGTCCTTCCCCTCCCCTAGATCGCTCTCTCTCTCACCATCGAGCGGGGTTCGTCACCACCGACGCCGTTTACCGTAGCCACCGCCTCCCCCTGAACCTCTCTCCTTGTCTAGAAAATCCCCCACGACCACCTCTTCCTCCTCGACGAGTCACATGAGCTCGGCCGCCCTGCATCGCCATCTGCGTCGTCTTCTTCTCCCTCCGGCCGCCGAGATCGCCCGCAATGCCACGACGCCGTCCATGCCTCCCCGAGCCCGCTGTTCTGCTCTGCATGTGCGCTGTGAGCTCCTCTCGGTTTCCCCTCCGCCCCCTTGCTCTAGTTTGTTCTGCATCCGCTACCCCACGAGCTCCCGCGCCGTTGTTTGCCATTGTCGTTGCACGCATAGTCCCCGAGCTCGTCCGCTTGTAGACATGCCCTTGGCGTGTTGCTGGTGATCCCAGGAACCCTTACAGCCCCTCAGCTGCTCTCGCCATGCCCCGTAGCACTGCCCTCCTCGAACCCGAAGCTCCAGCCGCCGCCACGATCTCGACTCCGGTGAGCCCGCTCCACCCCAGCACCTCCCACCACCACCAGATGGCGCACTGCAATGCCAGCTTCCCAATGCGCCTAGTCGCGTGTCCTCCCGACGTCGGAGCTGGCCAAATGGCCAACGCTGCCGTGCTCCGGTCATCGCCGGCGCTAACCGCCGACGTGGCTAGATTAGTCTAGCCACTAAGCATAACCCAAGTCACTGACAGTGGGCCCAGCCTTGTTAATCTTTAGATTAGGTTTTTATTTTTTAAACCTGTTAGTCAACTAAGTCAATGACGTGTGGGACCCACAGGCCAGGTTTGACCTGGGCTGACCCGTTGACTCACTGACATCATCCTGACGTGCTGCTGACGCAGTAATTCATTTTCTGGAATTAGTTTAATTCGAAAAATTAGAAAATCCAAAAAGGCCTAAACTTCTAAAAATCATAGAAAATAAACCATAACTCCAAATGGAATGATTTATATATGAAAAATTATCAAAAAAATCCAATCTATCCATCTATACCATTTGCATGCATGTTAGAGTAACTTATGACTACTGTTTAGGGCAAATGAAATAAATGGAGTTGAATTTGAATCTTCGATTCAAACCAACTTCATTTAATCTGGTTGCTAGATGCATTAGCTCAAATCACATCATATTGCCATGTCATGATCATGCATCATATTGTCACATTGCATTGATTGTGTTCTTTCTCTGTTGCCGGTGTTTGTCCCCTCTCAGTAGACGTGGTTTCGACGATGAGTTCGATGACACCGATGAAGAGTTATACTATCTTCAGAAGTGTCAGGCAAGAAAAACCCCCTTGTTCATTCCGATACAATCCCACTCTCTCACTCCCGCTCTCTTTTACTGCATTAGGACAACATCGATTCAACTGTTACATGCTGCGGTAGCTGAACCCCTTTTCCTCTACATGACCTGTCATTGCCACAGTAAATAAATGAAACCCAGTAGATGAGTAGGAGTTGTTTGAGCCTTGATGTGCCTACTCATTCATGCTTGTTTATCATGCCTGCTACTGCTTAGAGTTGAGTCATGTCTGATTCACCGGGAATAAATTGGAATGGTGATGAACATGTCCTACTGTGTGTGAGCTAAGTGTGTAAACAAGATTTGGTAAAGGTGGCGGTGAGAGGCCATTAGGAGTACATGGTGGGTTGTCTCATTGAAACCATCCTCAAGAACTGAGTTCTGTGTTTGTGATCCATGAACAGCTACTACAACACATTGGGCTCCGGGCACTCGAAGCTCTCTCGACTTATTAATCAACCTGATCTCTGTCCAGGAGTTGCAACTAGTTTCTGGTGTTTGTAGGATATGTGTTGGGGTCGTGCATAGTGCTGACCCTAGGGGTGGGCTATGATGCGGTAGAGACACGAGGGATGGTGTACCGGGACGCCCGTTTGGTGCCTCGGGAACCCTGCTCTCATCGTTTGGGGCTGTGAGCAAAACCCCGGCCGGATCTCCTTGCGGATGGAACCCGAATAGGCGATAAACCTGGACTAGAGACTTGTGTGGTTAGTCAGGTCGTGGCCGACTCCCTCGCCAGGCTTCCGCTTGAAGGTTGCCGAGATACACGACGTGTACATGGTGGTAAGTGGCGAGAGCGTGTGTGAAGAAGTACACCCCTGCAGGGTTAACATCATCTATTCGAATATCCGTGTCTATGGTAAAGGACTTCTGGGTTGCCTGTATAGTTCATAGACAAGTGAAAGTGGATACTCTAAAATGCACAAGATAAATGTGAGTGATATGGATGGCGTTCTCATAAGGAGACGAGAGCGGATCCATAGTGGTGTATTGATATGGTGAATATGTGGACTCGTGTGCACCACCTCAAAAGAGTTACTTGCAGTCGTAGTTTAGGATAGCCACCGAGTCAAAGTTGGCTTTCTGTAGTTAAACTCCACCACCCCCTTTGTTGATACCGATGCATATGTAGCTAGTTCTGATGTAAGTCTTGCTGGGTACATTTGTACTCACGTTTGCTTAATTTATGTTTTTGTAGAGAGACTTCAGTCTCGCTAGTAGTTTCGTGTGGACTTCGACGTTTACCTTTATACCTCAGCTACGATCTTGGGCCGTCAGCAGGATCTGGTAGATACTCAGGCTTCTTAGCTTTTTTTATTTATAGATGTCTGTACTCAGACATGTTAAGCTTCCACATGTGCTTTGACTTGTATGCTCTGAATGTTGGGTCATGATACCCATGTTTGTAATATCTCGCTTCTCGGAGCCTATTGAATAAATACTTGAGTTGTAAAGTCATGTTGTGATGCCATGTTGTATTTGCACATATCGAGCATATTGTGTGTATGATTGAAATGCTTGGTATGTGTGGGATCCGACAACCTAGTTGTCTATCCTTGGTAGCCTCTCTTATGGGGAAATGTAGTCTAGTGCTTCCACTGAGCCATGGTAGTCTGCTACAGCCCAGTTTACCGGAGTCCTGCTAGCCCAGTTGCTACTGCTCCGGAACACTTAGACTGGCCGGCATGTCATCCACTTCGTTCCTGTGTCTATCCTTTCGGGGAAATGTCACGTGGTGACCTCCGGAGTCCTGCTAGCCTGCTATAGCCCGGGTTCCCGGAGTCCTGTTAGCCTAGTTGCTACAGCCCGGATTCACACGCTGATGACCCACACGTTCGATGTTGGTTCATGTATGCATGTCCCTGTAAGTTAGTGCCACTTTGGGTTCACGACTAGTCATGTTGGCCCGGGTTCTCTGTCATATGGATGCTAGCGACACTATCATATACGTGAGCCAAAAGGCGCAAACTGTCCCGGGCCAGGTAAGGTGGCACCCGTGGGAATACCGTGCGAGAGGCCGCAAAGTGATATGATTTGTTACATGCTAGATCGGTGTGACTTAGGATCGGTGTCCTGACAGCTTTGGTATCAGAGCCTGACTGCCTGTAGGATTACCAAGCCAAACTGGTCGAAATTTAGTCTAGAAATGCTTTAGTTATATGCAGGGGAATTGATTGTGGGATGGAACGTAAGGCTCTTATTACTCCTTATACCTCATGCCCTCTGATCCGAGTCATCTTATCTTTCCTACGGGGTTAAGGAACTAGGCTTTCTCTTCTTTCCATCAGGGTCACGTGTTACTAATCAGTAGACTTTTAAGATTGTTGGATTTAAGCCCCAGTTCAGTTTCTACTACTTCCGTGTATTCATAGTTGGTCTCGAAACCTTGATATTGTGATTCTGAGTGGTTATGCCACCATTTTTGCATGATTTCTCAAATCCTTTGAGCATTTACATCCGTTATGTTGTCTGAGTCATCCCAGGTTTCTAAACCATCTGATGCATTTGCAAAATACTTTCCCTCTGGTTTTGTTGTTCTTTTAGGCCAGGTTAATCACACTAATTGCTGAGTTGAGGTATTCTATTGCCTCGACATATATGTTGGAGTTATTATTAAGACCCTAGGTGTCTTAGAAGATTACCTAGTAATCTAGCCATGTTTGTGTCCCAGTGTGATGATTCTGGCCATCATTCTCGAAAGCATCCTATGATGCCACTTAGTTAGTAGGCATTCTATTCCTGGATTTTTGAACTGGAGATTCACACTACTTACCTCGTGTTGATAGTGTTTGCTAGTTCCTTTAGGATATTAGTAACATTTGCGATAGTCCTCGAGGTCTGTGGTACATCGTTCTTCCAATACCATGAAACAATATGGCAGGAGTTCTCTTGAACCAAAACATCACAACAGGAGTGCTTTCGATGAGTTCTTCATTCTATATTGTGACTCTGCGAGTTCAACCTTTCTGCATGGGTTATGCGGAAGAAATAACATGCTAATCCATGCATCTATAACTCAGAAAATCATATGTTCTTTGAGTTGTCCCTCATTAGTTCTTTTCTGACCTCCGCCTATCAATTTATAGTCAGGAGTAGTCGTGCACTCGTGTTATCGATGCCTATTACTCTTGTGGTTCATCAAGCCATTCTATTCCAGAATGACTAGGAGAAACAAACTCCAGTACCTCATCCATATCCAGGATTGGGTCAAAGCAGTTGTAATCCACAAATCAAATGCCAATCAAGCTTTTGATTCTGTTCTACCTTGGAGTACTACCATCTTTATATCAAGAATGTCATGGAAATTGCACACCATCCTATGAACTCTTGATACAGTGATACTTCTTTCCATCATTATTCATTCCTCGGTCCACGTGTTATTGTAACCGGAACGCCGACAAGTGAATCGTGATGCGTGAAATATATACTCCTAGCAACTCCATTGCTTGGTAGTTAAATGGACAATAACCTCATTCTCAACGTGTTGATTTTTGAATCATCACCCTAAGGTTGATCGTTCTACCTAGCCTTATTTCTAGTGCACTTTTCGATCAATGAGTTAGGATAGTGTCAATCCTTGCTTATATGATCATATCATCTTGCCCTGAAGAGCAAGATTGTTCTCGAGATTAATAACATACCGATGGTTCGTGATATTCCGAATATCTTCTCGGAAGTATTACCAGGTTATCACCTAACCGCTATGTTGAGTTCGTGATCATGTTGGTTTTCCTCCAAAACAACCTCTCTCCATGAATCTGTGTTGCATACCCTTGAGCTAGTTGGTTAAGCTAGACAACAACTTGGAGAGTTGGAAGATAATAGCTTGTCCGACCTAGCTCATCCCTAAGGGATATCTTGTATCTATGTTGAAGAAAGATGGTATTTTCATCGATTGATCCTCGTGAACAGTTAATGGACCTATCATCTTATCCAAACTTTGATTTGAGTGTGGGCTATCGTCAAATCAAATCAAAATGAACGATGTTCGTAATGTTGTCTTACTCGTGGTTGATCCCTCGAGCATACATCATTATATCTTTTGGTATGGCCAATGCTATCACTTTGTTCACATAGTTATGGGATTCCATCTATATGGAAATCTCGATGAATTGTTGTTGAGCCCGTCAGCAGCATATTTATCATCTCCATGAATATGTTGAACATTAAAGCTAGTGTTGGAATCTTTTGTAAGCATTATCTTCATGTCCCGTTCATGAAGTTATTTTCTCCAAGTTCACGTGCATTAGGTGCAAGTTGCCGCCATGAATTTTAGAAAGTTTGTTTCGCTTCCTCTAGAATCATCCCAAGTCAGTCATGCATACGTGTGAAGTATTCTATGGTCTGGAGACTTGCAACCTTCATTCTATATGAATCCCTAGCACACCAAGCCACTGATTGATTTGTTCAAGGAAAATAAGTTCTTAAGTGCTAATCCTTAAGGACCCAAAGGTACATGCGCAGGACTTTGCTCTCCGCAATGATGGTTCCCAATCAGAACTCGATAGTGTTTTATTATAAGACTACTATGTGGTCATGCTTGTCTTGGACAACATGCTCACATGTATGTAGCAGAACCATCTCATGTTTTGGAGCTTTCTATCGTAGTTCATTTCCTAAGAATCTCGCAATGTCATCTCGTCGGGTTTGTGTTGCAAACTTTCTTTTCAGACATGCTGAGTCTGAAGTATCCTATCACCAATCGAATCTGAATCTCAGGCAGATATGATGGTTGGAACATGCCCAACAGATGCATTTTGTTCCCAGCTTGCACCTCCATTGTACCAATTTCCCATGGGCTGCCCTTTTCAGCAGTTGTTGTCCAAGATCATCTTCAAAAGTGGACATACCATGGGTCCCATCCATTTCCGATGATAAGAAAAATCATCCATTGCGTTGTCTTTAACAAGGTAGTCCACATCATCCATTCTAGTCTGAGTATGCCAATCTTTCGAACTCCTTCAAATGATCGATTGTGATTGCCTTAGGCTAGTATAGAGAGTTTCAATGATCTTTGTGTCAAAAGTAATTCTTTTTGCCACTTAAGGGAATAATTCTATGAGTCACCTCCCCAGAGGTGTCCGTAATTCTGGTCTGACCTATGCTAGCTTCCACGTGAGCATAATGTTTAAATTCAAATGAAATTTGAATTGAGGAATTTTCAAAAGCCTCAGGAAATCTCTAAAAATAACCAACATTTAAATATCATCAAATGAGTCCAAGAAAATGTTCCTGTTATTCTGTGAAAATATTGGCATGAGGTTAAATTCAAACGAATATTTTTGGAGTCACAGAAATAATTTATGTTGGGCCTTTGATTTAAATCAATAACATATTTGGGTTGGAATTATTTCTGTTATATAAGAAATAATGTTCAAATATTTTGTAAGTTTGCATGTGACCTTGGACTAGCTCTCTGAGCTCACATAAAAATTTATAGAAAGTTTTAAAATGGTTTAGTTTCCAAACTATATCAAAACAAAATAACAGAAATAGAAAAGAAAAATAAAAGAGAGACAGAGAGAGAAAAGGACTAACCTGGCGCCCACCAACCGACCCAGCTCCTGTACTGGTCCAGCATTGTGCCAGCCCAGCCCACCTCCACCTCCGTGTCGTCTTCCTCCCTAGGCCAGTAGGCAGAGCGCGTGCTCGCCGTGCGCGCACACGTTCCAGAGCCACCTCCCGCCTGCCTAGCTGCCCCTCGACGCCCTAGAGGCTGTGGATGTCACCACGCAGCCCCCTGGTCCTCTCCCTCGCTCCCCTCGTCCTTCCCCTCCCCTAGATCCCTCTCTCTCTCACCACTGAGTGGGGCTTGTTTCCACCGACGCCGTTTACCATAGCCACCGCCTCCCCCTCAACCTCTCTCCGTGTCGAGAAGATCCCCCACGGCCACCTCTTCCTCCTCGACGAGTCACGTGAGCTCGGCCGCCCTACATCATACTCTGCATCGTCTTATTCTCCCTCTGGCTACCGAGATCGCCCGCAATGCCACGACGGCTTCTGTCGGTGTCAAAACCAGCAGATCTCGGGTAGGGGTCCCGAACTGTGCGTCTAAGGCGGATGGTAATAGGAGGCAGGGGACACGATGTTTACCCAGGTTCCGGCCCTCTTGATGGAGGTAATACCCTATGTCCTGCTTGATTGATCTTGATGATATGAGTATTACAAGAGTTGATCTACCACGAGATCATATAGGCTAAACCCTAGAAGCTAGCCTATGGTATGATTGTATGTTGTCGTACGGACTAAACCCTCTGGTTTATATAGACACTTGAGGGGGCTAGGGTTACATAGAGTCGGTTACAAGGGAGGAGATCTACATATCCGTATTGCCAAGCTTGCCTTCCGCGCCAAGGATGGTCCCATCCGGACACGAGACGAAGTCTTCAATCTTGTATCTTCATAGTCCAACAGTCCAGCTGTCCGGAGACCCCCTAATCTAGGACTCCCTCAGTAGCCCCTGAACCAGGCTTCAATGACGATGAGTCCGGCGCGCAGATTGTCTTCGGCATTGCAAGGCGGGTTCTTCTCCATATTCTGAATATTTGCTAAGTAGTGTCCGGCTCCCCATAAATGTTGCACTTCTTGGCTTCTGCGCCCAATAAGGGCTATCTTCCATGTGTCAAGCGAATGCGAGGAGCTAGGGCGTTTTTACATTCGCCACCCTAGCCATGTAAATAATTTATCTATTAAAGGGACGGGGATTCTTATATCCAAACCACACCATCCTCCCACAGCGAGTATCCATCGGAGCGCGCTCGGAAAAAATCATTCCAAAATGGCCGGCCATTGCAGCTCCTCCTCCCGCTCCCGTAGCCCTAAGCCCGGTGATTGGGAGAAGTGTTCCGTCCTGCACAGCCAATTAGTAGAGTTGCAGACCCAGTGATTTCTCCCTCCATCATATATGGTCCCCGTTCGAGCCGGGCTCGCCACCTATAATGGCGGGGAGAAAGCGGAGAGCTTCCCCAATCTCTCCAAGGGGGAGCGGGTATGCCTTGTCCCTTATTTATTACTAAGGGGAATTGAATTTCCAATCCATCCGTTCCTCCGCGGGCTCCTGGAGTTTTACGGACTCCAGCTGCATAATTTCATCCCCGCTTCCATATTACACATCGCTAGTTATGTTGCCCTTTGTGAGCTGTTTCTGGGCTGCAAGGCTCATTTCGAGCTGTGGAAGAGGCTATTCTGCCTTGTTCCCCGTACACAGGAGGGGTCAATATATCAAGTGGGCGGAGCTGAAATATGGCTCATCGCCGGGACCGGATACCTGTCCGGTACCCCGAAGAAGACGTCTGAATACTGGCCTTCGGAGTGGTTTTACATGGAGGACGTCCCCCTTCCAGATCCTATCCGGAGGGGACTTCCCGAGTTCAACCTACTCCTCTGAAGAAACGCCGAAGTTGGCACCCATGGAGCCTCCAGGAGGAAGACAACGGAGAAGTCCTTTACCTGATGGACCAGATTAAAGTGCTGGCTCAATCAGGATTGACAATAATCAAGGTTATGTCGATATGCATAATGCGGGGGGGTGCTGCCACTTCAATATCGAGGGCACCCCCTGTGGTACTTTAACGGGGAAGATGATGCCACCCGCTGCGGGCGTAAGGGACTGGACTCATCTGCTGCTCTAGGAAAAATTCTGTCCGAGTTGTTCAAGGGAGAGGAAGAGGAGTTCATCCGTATTAAGCCACAGGATGGATTCTCCATGTACAACCCTCCGAGCTGAGTGAGCTGTCACTTTTTACTCCCAACCTTCCTGCATTCTTCATCGTAGATACTCACCTTGCCGTTTAATGGCAGGAACTATGAAAAGCTATAAGGGAGGTCAACAGCCCACCTCCACAACCGGAGGACCCTGACCGGGCCCTCGATCCCGGACTCGAAGAGGATCCGTACATATTTGTGGAGCTGATTGATAGGACATTCTATCAATTGAGATGTGATGACGCCATGGTGGCCATCATGGCCGACTATCCTGGGCTACTCCCCGCATCGCATGTAAGGAAAAACCAGAGTCCCAACTTCCCAGAAGGATCCCCTTTTATGCACTTCACTTACCATACACATATGGTGTTTTATAGGGAAGGCCTTCAGGACGCCATGCCGAACCCGCAGTGACTCACGAACAAGGGGCACCGAAGCCGGGTAGGCCAAAAAGGAAGGCGGTCAGGACTGAGACGCCGCCGCAGAGGTATGATACAAAACCTTTCTCCGTGGTTGTCGTATTTCTTAAAATATAATGACGTCCATGTTTCCTAGTATGAAAAACGCTCGCCGGACTATATCTGGAGAGGTTGCCGATCACGCCTCCACCAGTCAGGCTCCAGGGCCGGACATAGAGGCGGAAGCTAACACGGGGCAGACGCCGGATGCTCCTCCTACAGAGGATGCGGACGGACTATCCGCTACAAATTCCAAAGTGGAGAGCGCCATGAATCACAGGCGTCGCCAGGCCGTACTCCGTGACGCTTGTTTCTCCCAAGAGGCGTTCGATGCCTTCAACTCAGGAGACGCGTACATCCGTGCTGCTCAAAATGGTCTTGCCAGAGCCATGGACCAGTATGTAAAGGATATATGGGTAGGAACATCTGACGATTATATATATATATATATATATATATATATATCAGTAGCCCTTGAGACTTGAAACAGTTAACACAACTGATTTAAGGATCATTATTTGTGCAGGTTCTTACAGAGAAGAATACCCAATTATCTCAATAGCTGGAAGAGTGCAAAGTCCAGCTACAGGCTGCGGTGGTCGTGTTGAAGGAGTCTGAGAAGGCCCCCTATGGTAATACTTGCTTTCATTGCAAAGAATTACAGGTACCAGATAGTATGCGGCGTGCATGCAAATCTAACAATAGATGTTGCAGATGACCCCGGAGTGAATCCGGAAGACGTGCCGGAGGATGCGCAACATGTTAATTGACAGCTAAATGCTAGCGAGCGCGTGCTTACGCGGGTCAGGCAGGAGAAAAATAATCACCAGGACACCAATATCTGGCTGGACGTGGAACTGAAAGATGTCCGAGCCCAGCTTGCAGACTCCGTGAGGGAGAATAAGCAGCTTCAATGCGGCATTTTTAGTAAGTGCTTGAACGAACTTTTGAAGGAGTTCGGCGAAGAAGCTGGCTAACAGAGTTATGTCTGCAGGTATGCTGACGAGTCGTCCCGTAGAGGAGATGCCCGGGTCTATGGGTGATCTTCTACCAAAGCTCTCACAACTGCACGAACAAGTTCGGCAGGTGATGCAAGGTATTGTTCAAGCCTTGTTGCCATCCGCGTCCCTGCCAGGAGGCATGGGGGAGCTTATAGAGAAGCTTAAGGGAGCGCGGCGGCGCTTCCGATTATGGAAGATATCAGCCTGCCGACAAGGTGCAAGGGAAGCCAGGGCTATGGTGAAGACGTGATATACCAAAGCTGACCCAAACCACATGGCCGAGGTCGGACCTGTGGGGCCCGATGGGAAAGAGATCCCCGTCAGTTTGGTGTATGACCAAGTAGAATTAGCCGCAAAGTATTCCCAACAGGATTGTAGGATAGATAGCCTGTTGGATGGTATAGAAGAAGAATTTAGTCAGTCTTAGTGGCTGTGTACTTCAAGTGACATATATAATGTCCCTAGCCGGATTGTAAATCATTTGTCATGGCAGACCTTTTCGCTTCGACCTCTGGACCCGATAGTCCGGAGTGTGTCCGAATACCCACTCGGTTATGTAAAAACCGGGGTATGCATGGAAACCAGGCATAGGGGTCATAAGTGCTTGAACAGACAAGTAGCCAACTAGCTATGTTATATTACATCTTCCAGGGAGAATGGTTCCGTTAAGGATTCCTTTCCCTGGGTACGCATGCCCTAATGTGCATGTCCGAACTGCGAAAAGAGACGCAGGCTATAAACATCTGGGGGCATGTGTCGAATTAAATAAAAGTCATCTTTTGTTATCCGACCGAATATTCCTTTAAGAACGCTAGCTTTCGGCTTCACCCAGTCTGAGGTACACATCCGGCTGACCCGACAGTAACAATCGCAGAGGTCCTCCCCTTATGCCCTAGCTGAATTAAAGGGAACGTAGGGCATAAATACAAGAGCCAAGCAACCCAGCTTGGCCAAAACTTAAGTAATATCGATGCATATAATGGCGAAAAAAGGTACATGCGGAAGAATAACACATGTGTGGGGCATAAAGCCCAGAAAATAGTTATATTAAGCTTCTGTATAAGAAGCCCCCAGGCAAAATGAGCGCGGTTAGCACGTCAAGATTGTGTAACCAAGACACAAGTTTAGCCTTTTAAGGCCTTGAGGAGAATAAAAAGAGAGAAAGAGAGAAAAGACAGATAATTGATATGCAAAAAATTGACGGAGGTAAGGAGACGAACATAGAGTCTGGCACTAGGCGTAGAATCTTCGGAGTCTAGCTGCGTTCCATGGGTTTGGCTCGAGTGGATTGTCCGATGCATCCCGCAGATGGTACGCTCCACCAGTAAGAACTTTGTCAATAATGAAGGGACCTTCCCATTTGGGCTTGAGCTTGTTCTTTTTCTTCTCCGGCAAGCATAGAACTAGTTCGCCAACGTTATAGGTTTTGGCCCGTACTTCTCTGCTTTGATACCTTCGAGCCTGTTGCTGATATAATGCGGAACAGGCTTTTGCCACGTCGCGCTCCTCCTCCAGGGCGTCCAAACTGTCCTGACGATCGAGCTCGGCCTCTTTTTCTTCGTAGATGCACACTCGAGGTGAGTCATGAATTATGTCGCAAGGCAGAACCGCCTCTGCGCCATACACCATAAAAAACGGTGTGTATCCGGTAGTGCGATTCGGCGTGGTCCGCAGCCCCCATAGTACAGAGTCGAGCTCCTCTACCCAGTGCATGTTTGATTCCTTTAAGGACTGCACTAATCTGGGTTTGATGCCGCTCATGATAAGACCATTTGCTCACTTGACTTGACCGTTAGTTTGCGGGTGATAGATAGAAGCGTAATCGAGCTTGATGCCCATGTTGCTGCACCAAAGTTTCACCTCGTTGGCTGTAAAGTTCGTGCCGTTGTCAGTGATGATGCTGTGGGGGGTGCCATAACGGTGTACAACCCCATATATGAAGTCTATCACCGGTCCGGATTCAGCCGTTTTGATAGGTTTGGCTTCTATCCATTTGGTGAATTTATCCACCATGACCAGTAAGTATTTTTTCTTATGGGTTCCCCCTTTAAGGGGTCCAACCATATCAAGCCCCCAGATCGCAAAGGGCCAAGTAATGGGGATTGTTTGGAGAGCAGTAGGCGGCATATGGCTTTGGTTTGCAAAAAGCTGGCAACAGACGCAATGTTGGACCAGATGCTGTGCATCTGCTCGGGCCGTCGGCCAATAGAAACATGTACGAAAGGCCTTGATTACAAGGGCCCGGGTTGCGGAATGATGGCCGCCGAGTCCAGCATGGATTTCTGGCAAAAGCTTCCGCCCTTCCTCTTTGGAGATGCACCTTTGAAGGACTCCGATAGTGCTTTTCTTATAAAGCTCTCCCTCGTGGACCTTGTAGGCTTTAGATTACCGCACTATGCAGCGTGCCTCATTTTGGTCCTCGGGTAGTTCCTGCCTGGTTAGGTAGGCCAGGAATGGTTCTGTCCACGGGGCGATGATGGCCATTATCACGTGGGTTGAAGGTGTTATTTTGATGGCAGAGCATCCGATTGTGTCAGAGTGTTCGATATCTGATGTTGTGGCCGGGTCCGTACTATTGTTACCTGTGTCCCCCTCCCATACCGCGAATGGCTTAAACAATTTTTCCAGGAAGATGTTAGGTGGGACTGGGTCGCGCTTAGCACCGATACAGGCGAGGATATCCGCCGCCTGATTGTTTTCCCGAGCCACATGGTGGAATTAAAGCCCCTCGAACCGAGCTGACATTTTGAGGATGGCGTTGTGATATGCCGCCATTTTCGGATCCTTGGCATCGAAGTCTCCATTTATTCAAGATATTGTGAGGTTTGAGTCCCCACGCACCTCCAAGCATTGAATGCCCATGGAAACTGCCATCCGGAGACCGTGTAATAGGGCCTCGTATTCAGCTGTGTTATTGGAGTCTGTGTATAGTATTTGGAGTACGTATTGCACTGTATCTCCGGTGGGGGACGTCAGGACGACGCCAGCCCACAGAATAGCCAGCATTTTAGAGCCGTCAAAGTGCATGATCCAATTGGAGTATGCGCCGTACTCTTTAGGGAGTTCGGCTTCTGTCCATTTGGCGACGAAATCGGACAGTACTTGCGACTTAATGGCTCGCCGTGGTCTATATGTTATGTCGAACAAGAGGAGCTCGGTAGCCCATTTGGCAATCCGGCCCGTGGCATCGCGGTTGTTTATTATGTCGTTGAGTGGTACTTCTGAGGCCACCGTAATTGAACACTCTTGAAAGTAGTGTCGTAATTTCCGGGATGCCATGAATACCAAGTATGCTATCTTTTGATAATGTGGGTACCGTGATTTGCATGGAGTGAGGACAGTGGATACATAATATACCGTCTTTTGAAGTGGGAATTTATGTCCGCCCGTCTCTCGTTCGACGACGAGCACTGCGCTTACAACTTGGTGATTTGCCGCTATATATAACAACATTGGTTCGCCGACATTTGGCGCGGCCAAGATGGCTTTTATTTCTTCCAATCCGGCCATGGCTGCATCCGTCCACTCAAAGTGTTCGGTGCATCGAAGAAGGCGATAGAGGGGGAGTACATTTTCTCCTAATTGGGAGATAAAGCGGCTTAAGGTCGCCACACATCCAGTTAACTTCTGGATTGGCTTGAGGTCAGTTGGGATAGACAACTGCGACATAGCCCAGATCTTAGTCGGATTTGCTTCAATTCTTCTACTAGAGACGATAAAGCCCAGGAGCTTTTCGGCGGGTACGCCGAAAATGCATTTTTCCGGATTGAGCTTAATGTCGTATGTTCGGAGATTGTCGAACGTGAGCCTCAAGTCATCTATTAAGGAGTCGACGTGTCTGGTTTTAACGACCACATCATCGATGTATGCCTCCACTGTTTTGCCGATCTGCTTTTCCAGACATATCTGAATCATGCGTTGATACATTGCACCAACGTTTTTGAGCCCGAAGGGCATTGTGTTAAAACAGAAAGGGCCGTACGGAGTGATAAATGTCGTTGTGGCTTGATCGGACTCCGCCATCTTAATTTGGTGGTAACCGGAGTATGCGTCAAGGAAGCACAATGAGTCGTGTCCTGCGGTAGCGTTGATAATTTGATCGATGCGAGGTACGGGGAAGGGATCCTTTGGGCAAGCCTTATTAAGGTCCTTGAAGTTGACACATAGGCGCCAGGATTTGTACTTCTTTGGTAACATCACCAAGTTTGCTAGCCAGTCCGGATGCTTTATTTCTCTAATGAATCCGACCTCCAGTAACTTGGCTAGCTCCTCTCCCATGGTTTGTCGCTTAGGTTTGGAGAAAAGCTGAAGAGTCTGCTTGACCGGCTTCAATCCCTTTAGAATGTTAAGGCTATGCTCGGCTAGCCTACGTGGGATTCCTGGCATTTCTGAAGGATGCCAGGCGAATATGTGCCAATTCTCGCGCAGGAACTCCCGTAGTGCGGTGTCTACAGCGGGGTTTAACTGTGCCTCGATAGATGCTGTTTTTGTGGGGTCCGTTGGATGGACTTGGAATTTGACTATTTCGTCCGCTGGTTTAAAAGAGGTGGACTTGGATCTTTTGTGTAGTATCACATCATACCTGTCCACTGTGGAGCGCAACGCGGTTAATTCCTCCGCCACAAGGGCTTCGGATAATGCCTCGAGGGCCAGTGCGGCTGTTTTGTTCTCGGCGCGGAGTGCTATGTCCGGATCACTAGCTAGAGTGATGATTCCATTAGGCCCGGGCATTTTGAGCTTCATGTACCCGTAATGGGGTATGGCTTGGAAGATCATCAATGCATCCCGCCCTAGAAGGGCGTGGTATCCGCTACTGAACGGGGCCACTTGGAATGTAATTTCTTCGTACCTGTAATTCTCCGGAGTGCCGAATACCACATCTAGTGTGATTTTCCTAGCGCAACGTGCCTCCCGACTAGGGATGATTCCTCGGAAGGTCATGCTGCTTTGCTCAATACGGTTTCTGTCTATTTCCATTTTTTGAAGAGTCTCCTCATAAACGAGGTTTAATCTGCTCTCGCCGTCCATGAGCACTTTAGTGAGCCGAAAGCCGTCCACAATTGGACTAAGGACCAAGGCGGCTGGTGCTCGGGCTGTTCGGAATTTAGGTTCGTCACTGGCATTGAAGGTGATAGCCGTGTCGCTCCATGATTTAGTGCTGCCACATGGCAGACTTCGGCAAGGCTGCGGAGTGCTCACTTGCACCTATTATTTGAGGCGAAGGTCTCGAAGACTATCAATACTGTATTGTTATCCACGGGATGGTGCTCTGAGGTGTTTTGGATGAGGAGATCCTCGCCGCTCTTGGCCACTTGCCGGAGTACCCAACATGCTCTAAGGCTGTGTGGTTGTATGGTATCCGATGTACTATGAATTTTGCTGGGCCCGTTAAGCCATCCCTCCAATATGGTTCCACGCCCTGTAGTGGGCTTTTGCTTCTTTGTAATTGAGTTGGGCAACTTATGAGAGTGCACCCTTTTAGTTTGGACTGGGGGTTTTGTTAGAGCCGTATTATCCCAAAATTTTGTTTGGGATTTCCAGGCGCTTTCCATCACGCAGTACTTCCGTACTATGGCCGCCAAATCGGTGAAGTGTGGTATGTCACGGTGACTTATGGCGTTGAGGATTCCCTTGTCAGTGCAATTGTTGCAAAAGAACAAGATTGCGTCTTCCTCGCGACAGTCCTTGACCTTGTTCATTACAAGGAGGAATCTGGCCCAATAGTGATGTACTGTCTCTTGGGGCTCTTGCCTAATGTGGGAAAGATCATTTGTATCTGGGTGGGTGGATTTAAGTCCAGACCTTGACCCAATCCGAGACTCAATGGCGGGGGAGTTTCTGATCTTGGAAGTTCGGGCTCCGGGATGTTGCCCCGCGAGTTCGGCATGTACCCTAATTCTAGGTTCAGGGTTAGGGTGATGTCCTCCCGTGGGCGGGTATCCGGCTCAGAGAGCTCGGAAATCCGGACATAGTTCATCCTCAGGATAGAGGGAGAATCACCGCATTACTCCTCCACCACCGCTATCTAATGGGTGACCGGCGGAGAGTTAATCTCCCTTCGGTCGGGTTTAAGCCCAATCCGATCGTAGTCCGTAGCGACTCCCAGAGAGGCGAAGCGATCCAAGAGCTTATTCAAAGAGGAGATCTCCATTGGATCCATCTTCTCGGTGAATTTCGAGCCGATGGGGAGGCTATTTTCGATGACCCGAGAAGTCATCGTCGGTGCAGCGGCCGAGCGGGCGGTCATGCCGAAGCCGCCTAGTCGGAGAGTTTGGCCTACAGCACGGGCTCCCCCAGAGGTGATGTTGTCCTTGACAACGAGACGAGCCATCTCTCCTTATGATGACGACATAGTGGAACTCTCAATGAAAGCACCAATGTCGGTGTCAAAACTGGCGGATCTCGGGTTGGGGGTCCCGAACTCTGCATCTAAGGTAGATGGTAACAAAAGGCAGGGGACACGATGTCTACCCAGGTTTGGGCCCTCTTGATGGAGGTAATACCCTATGTCCTGCTTGATTGATCTTGATGATATGAGTATTACAAGAGTTGATCTACCACGAGATCGTAGAGGCTAAACCCTAGAAGCTATCCTATGGTATGATTGTATGGTGTCCTACGGACTAAACCCTCTGGTTTATATAGACACCGGAGGGGCTAGGGTTACACAGAGTCGGTTACAAGGGAGGAGATCTACATATCCGTATTGCCAAGCTTGCCTTCCACGCCAAGGAGAGTCCCAACCGAACACGGGACGAAGTCTTCAATCTCGTATCTTCATAGTCCAACAGTCCGGCCAAAGGACATAGTCCGGCTGTCCGGAGACCCCCTAATCCAGGACTCCCTCACCGTCCGTGCCTCCCCGAGCCCACTGTTCTGCTCTGCATGTGCGCCGTGAGCTCCTCTCTGTTTCCCCTCCGCCCCTTGCTCTAGTTCGTTCTGCATCTGCTACCCCACAAGCTCCCACGCCGCCGTTCGCCATTGTTGTTGCACGCATAGTCCCCGAGCTCCTCCACTTGTAGACATGCCCTTGGCGTGTTCCTGGTGATCCCAGGAACCATTACAGCCCTTGCCTTCTCTCACCGTGCCCCGTAGCACTGCCTGTCTCGAACCCGAAGCTCTGGCCGCCGCCACGAGCTTGACTCCGGCGAGCCCGCTCCACCCCAGCACCTCCCACCACCACCAGACGGCGTGCCGTAATGCCAACTTCCCAACACGCCTAGTCGCGCGTCCTCCCAACGCTGGAGCTGGCCAAACGGCGAACGCTGCGATGCTCCGGTCATCGCCGGTGTTAACCTGCCGACGTGTCTAGATTAGTCTAGCCACTAACCACTACCCAAGTCACCGACAGTGGGCCTAGCCCTGTTAATCTTTAGATTAGGTTTTTATTTTTTAAACCCGTTAGTTAACTGAGTCAATGACGTGTGGGACCCACGGGCCAGGTTTGATCTGGGCTGACCCATTGACTCACTGACATCATCCTGACGTGATGTTGACGCAGTAATTCATTTTCTGGAATTAGTTTAATTATAAATAATTAGAAAATCCAGAATAAGTCCTAAACTTCTAAAAAATCATAGAAAATAAACCGTAACTCCAAATGAAATGATTTATATATGAATAATTATCAGAAAAATCCAATCTATCCATCTGTACCATTTGCACGCATGTTAGAATAACTTATGACTACTTTCATGGCGAATGAAATAAATGGCATTTGAATCTTCACATATGGTGTTGAATTTGAATCTTTGATTCAAACCAACTTCATTTAATCTGGTTGCTAGATGCATTAGCTCAAATCACATCATATTGACATGTCATGATCATGCATCATATTGTCGCGTGGCATTGATTGTGTTCTTTCTCTTTTGCCGGTGTTTGTCCCCTCTCAGTAGATGTGGTTTCAACGATGAGTTCGATGACACCGATGAAGAGTTATACTATCTTCAGAAGTGCCAGGCAAGCAAACCCCCCTTGTTCAGTCCGATACAATCCCACTCTCTCGCTCCTGCTCTCTTTTACTGCATTAGGACAACATCGATTCAACTGTTACATGCTGCAGCAGCTGAATCCCTTTACGTTTGCATGAACTGCATTGCCATAGTAAATAGATGAAACTCAGTAGCACGAGTAGGAGTTGCTTGAGCCCTGACGTGCCTACTCATTCATGCTTGTTTGTCATGCCTGCTACTTCTTGGAGTTGAGTCAGGTCTGATTCATCGGGGATGAATTGGAATGGTGATTTGTGTGTGAGCTAAGTGTGTGAACACGATTTGGTAAAGGTAGCGGTGAGAGGCCATGTAGGAGTACATTGTCTCATTGCAACCATCCTCAGGAACTGAGTACTGTGTTTGTGATCCATGAACAGCTACTACCACACATTGGGCTCCGGGCACTCGAAGCTCTTTCGACTTATTAATCAACCTGATCTCTGTCCAGGAGTTGCAACTAGTTTCTGGTGTTTGTAGGATATGTGTTGGGGGACGTGCATAGCGCTGACCCTAGGGGTGGGCTATGATGTGGTAGAGACACAAGGCCCGGTGTACCGGGACACCCTTTTGGTGCCTCGGGAACCCTGCTCTCATCGTTTGGGGCCGTGAGCGAAATCCCGGCCGGATCTCCCTGCGGATGGAACCTGAATAGGCGATAAACCTTGACTAGATACTTGTGTGGTTAGTCAGGTCGTGGCCGACTCCCGCGCCAGGCTTTCGCTTGAAGGTTGCTGAGATACACGACGTGTACATGGTGGTAAGTGGCGAGAGCGTGTGTGAATAAGTACACCCCTGCAGGGTTAACATCAGCTATTCAAATAGTCGTGTCCGCGGTAAAGGACTTCTGGGTTACCTGTACAATTCATAGACAAGTGAAAGTGGATACTCTAAAATGCGCAAGATAAGCGTGAGTGCTATGGATGGCGTTCTAGTAGGGAGACAGGAGCGGATGCATAGTGGTGTATTAATATGGTGAATATGTGGACTCGTGTGCGCTACCTCAAAAGAGTTACTTGCAGTCGTACTTTAGGATAGACACTGAGTCAAAGCTGGCTTGCTGAAGTTAAACTCCACCACCCCCTTTGTTGATACCGATGCATATGTAGCTTGTTCTGATGTAAGTCTTGCTGGGTACATTTGTACTCACCTTTGCTTAATTTATGTTTTTGCAGAGAGACTTCAGTCTCGCTAGTAGTTTCGTGTGGACTTCGACGTTTAGCTTGATACCTCAGGTACGATCTTGTGCCCTTGGCAGGATCTGGTGGATAGTCAGGCTTCTCAGCTTTTTATATTTGTAGATGTCTGTACTCAGACATGTTAAGCTTCCACATGTGCTTTGACTTGTATGCTCTGAATGTTGGGTCATGAGACCCATGTTTGTAATATCTCACTCCTCGGAGCCTATTGAATAAATACTTGAGTTGTAGAGTCATGTTGTGATGCCATGTTGTATTTGCACATATCGAGCATATTGTGTGTATGATTGAAATGCTTGGTATGTGTGGGATCCGACAACCTAGTTGTCTATCCTTGGTAGCCTCTCTTATGGTGAAATGTAGTCTAGTGCTTCCACTAAGCCATGGTAGTCTGCTACAGCCCTGTTTACCGAGTCCTGCTAGCCCAGTTGCTACTGCTCCGGAACACTTAGACTGGTCGGCATGTGATCCACTTCATTCCTATGTCTGTCCCTTCGGGGAAATGTCACGCGCTGACCTCCGGAGTCCTGCTAGTCTGCTACAGCCCGGGTTCTCGGAGTCCTGTTAGCCGAGTTGCTACAGCTCGGATTCACACGCTGATGACCGACACATTCGATGTTGGTTCATGTATGCATGTCCCCGTAAGTTAGTGCCACTTTGGGTTCACGACTAGTCATGTCGGCCGGGTTCTCTGTCATATGGATGCTAGCGACACTATCATATACGTGTAAGGCGCAAACTATCCCAGGCCAGGTAAGGTGGCACCCGTGGGAATACCGTGAGTGAGGCCGCAAAGTGATATGATGTGTTACATGCTAGATCGGTGTGACTTAGGCTCAGGGTCCTGACATATTGTTATTTTCTGACCTTGAGAGATGATTTGAGTAAGATATGGGTATATCTTCTTGATGAAACAAAAATCTGAAACATTTGAAAAGTTCAAATAATTTTAGAGTGAAGTGGAAAATCATCGTAACAAGAAAATAAAATTTCTACGATCAGATCGTGGAGGAGAATATTTGAGTTACGAGTTTGGTCCTCATTTGAATCAATGCGGAATAGTTTTGCAACTCACGCCACCTGGAACACCACAGCATAATGGTGTGTCCGAACATCATAACCGTACTTTATTAGGTATGGTGCAATCTATGATGTCTCTTACCGATTTACCACTATTATTTTGGGGTTATGCATTAGAGATAGCTGCATTCATGTTAAATAGGGCACCATGTAAATCTGTCGAGACGACGCCATATGAACTGTGGTTTGGCAAGAAACGAAAGTTGTCGTTTCTTAAAGTTTGGGGTTGTGATGCTTATGTGAAAATGTTTCATCCTGATAAGCTCAAACGCAAATCAGAGAAATATGTCTTCATAGGATACCCAAAGGAGACAGTTGGGTACACCTTCTATCACAGATCCGAAGGCAAGACATTCGTTGCTAACAATGGATCCTTTCTAGAGAAGGAGTTTCTCTCGAAAGAAGTGAGTGGGAGGAAAGTAGAACTTGATGAGGTAATTGTACTTGCTCCCTTATTGGAAAGAAGTTCATCACAGAAATCTGTTCCTGTGACTCCTACACCAATCAGTGAGGAAGCTAATGATGATGATCATGAAACTTCAGATCAAGTTACTACCGAACCTCGTAGGTCAACTAGAATGAGATCCGCTCCAGAGTGGTATGGGAATCCTGTTCTGGATGTCATGTTACTTGACCATGACAAACCTACGAACTATGAGGAAGCGATGATGAGCTCAGATTCCGCGAAATGGCTTGAGGCCATCAAATCTGAGATGGGATCCATGTGTGAGAACAAAGTATGGACTTTGATTGACTTGCCCGATGATCGGTGAGTCATTAAGAATAAATGGATCTTCAAGAGGAAGATGGACGCTGATAGTAGTGTTACTATCTACAAAGCTCGAATTGTCGCAAAATGTTTTTGACAAGTTCAAAGTGTTGTATACGATCAGATTTTCTCACTCATATCGATGCTTAAAATTATGTCCAAATCATGTTAGCAGTTGCCGCATTTTATGAAATCTAGAAAATGGATATCAAAATTTTATTCCTTCATGGTTTTCTTAAAGAAGAGTTGTATATGATGCAACCAGAAGGTTTTGTCGATCCTAAAAGGTGCTAACAAAGTGAGCAAGCTCCAGCGATCCATCTATGGACTACTACAAGCATCTTTGAGTTGGAATATATGCTTTGATAAAGTGATCAAAGCATATGGTTTTATACAGACTTGCGGTGAAGCCTGTATTTACAAGAAAGTGAATGGGAGCACTACGACATTTCTGAAGAGTATATGTGAATGACATATTGTTGATCGGAAATAATGTAGAATTTTCTAGAAAGCATAAAGGAGTGTTTGAAAAGAGTTTTTCAAAGTAATACCTCGATGAAGCTGCTTACACATTGAGCATCAAGATCTATAGAGATAGATCAAGACGCTTGATAAGCTTTTTCAATGAGTACATACCTTGACAAGATTTTGATGTAGTTCAAAATGGAACAGTCAAAGAAGGAGTTCTCGCCTGTGTTGCAAGGCATGAAGTTGAGTAAAGACTCAAAACCCGACCACGGTAGAAAATAGAAAGAGAATGAAAAGTCATTCCCTATGCCTCAGTCATAGGTTCTATAAAGTATGCCATGCTATGTACTAGACCTATTGCGTACCTCACCATAAGTTTGGCAAGAGGGTACAATAGTGATCTAGGAGTAGATCACTGGACAGCGGTCAAAATTATCCTTAGAGGACTAAGGAAATATTTCTCGGTTATGGAGGTGATAAAAGAGTTCGTCGTAAAGAGTAACATCAATGCAAGCTTTTTACATCGATCTAGATGACTCTAAGTCTCGATCTGGATACATATTGAAAGTGGGAGCAATTAGCTAGAGTAGCTCCGTGCAGTGCATTGTAGACATAGAAATTTGCGAAATGCATATGGATCTTAATGTTATAGACCCGTAGACTAAACTTCTCTCACAAGCAAAACATGATCACTCTTTTGGTGTTAATCACATAGCGATATGAACTAGATTATTGACTTTAGTAAACCCTTTTGGTATTAGTCACATGGAGATGTGAACTAATCACATAAAGATGTGAACGAGATTATTGATGAAAGTGCAACTATCCCTGGGTGGTTTTGGTAATTCCTAACAACATATAACTCATTGAGCTAATGCTATTCCAAGATGAATATTTCAGGAAAGCTCAATGGTTGGCATGGTATGGATTAGAAAGTGGACCCTTCAAAATGCTAAGGATAAAAGATTGGCTCAAGCTCAAAGCATAAGACTCTACATTTTCTATTTAGTGATCCAAGATCACATTGAGCCTATAGGAAAAGCCAATACTATTAAGAAGGGATGAGGTGTTGCCTAATGAGGTGCTTGCTCAAAATGCTTAGTGATATGCTCCAAAAGCCTCCACTACTTTCTCATATCCACATATGTCCCACACCAAAAGTCAAACTCGGCCCCACTGATTCTTTCTATCCAGCGCCACCAAGTTCAATTGACATAGCCATTGCCAGAAACCCTAATATTTTTGATCTCACCGATAGGGATCTCGGTCTCACCGAGATGGGATTGTAATCTCTCAGTTTCCCTTCGTAACGTTTCGGTCAAACCAAGATGAGCGATCAGTACCACCGAGAATGCAATGTAAACTCTCTGTTTCCCTTTCGTAACACTTCGGTCCAACCGAGATGAGCGAATCGGTCCCACCGAGTTTGCCTGGCCAACTCTCTGTTAGTCCATTACCAAAATCGGTCTCACCGAGTTTGTTTAATAGGTCTCACCGAGATTACGTTATGCCCTAACCCCAACGAAATCGGTCCCACCGAGTTGACATGTCGGTCCCACCGAGAATCCTAACGTTCACATTTTGAACTAAATCGGTCTGACCGAGTTTCATGATTCGATCCCACCAAGTTTGGTGATTTGTGTGTAACAGTTTGATTTTGTGTGAAGGCTATAAATACCCCTCCACCAACTCTTCATTTGTGGAGAGAGCCATCAGAACATGCCTACACTTCCAATACATATTTTCTGAGAGAGAACCACCTACACTTGTGTTGAGGTAAAGATATTCCATTCCAACCACTTAAATCTTGATCTCTAGCCTTCCCCAAGTTGCTTTCCACTCAAATATTCTTTCTACCAAATCCAATCCTATGAGAGAGGGTTGAGTGTTGAGGAGACTATCATTTGAAGCACAAGAGCAAGGAGTTCATCATCAACACACCATTTGTTACTTCTTGGAGAGTGGTGTCTCCTAGATTGGCTAGGTGTCAGTTGGGAGCCTCCGACAAGATTGTGGAGTTGAACCAAGGAGTTTGTAAGGGCAAGAAGATCGCCTACTTCGTGAAGATCTACCCTAGTGAGGCAAGTCCTTCGTGGGCGACGACCATGGTGGGATAGACAAGGTTGCTTCTTCATGGACCCTTCGTGGGTGGAGCCCTCCATGGACTTGCGCAACCGTTAACCTTCGTGGGTTGAAGTCTCCATCAACGTGGATGTACAATAGCACCACTTATCAGAACCATGCCAAAAATCTCTATGTCAACATTGCGTTTGCTCCCTCAAACTCCTCCCTTTACACTCATATGCAATTGTTTTACATTCCGCTCCTATACTCTTAGAGTTGCATGTGTAGGTTTATTTGGTCAAGTAGTCTAATCACCCCCTCTAGACATACTTTCGATCCATTTGCTTTGATTTCCATAGATTTTGGTGTTCATAGCCTTGGTTTCACAACCTAGGAGAGTATGGTGTCCAGCAAGGGAAATTACCACCGTAGAGGTCCTTACTTTGATGGTACAAATTTTGCTAGTTGGAAGCTGATACGTCCATTTTGCATCATGCTTTTATATCGATATTTATTGCATTATGGGCTTCTATTAAACATTATGTCACAATACTTATGCCTATTCTCTCTTATTTTACAAGGTTTACATAAAGAGGGAGAATGCCGGCAGCTAGGATTCTGGGCTGGAAAAGGAGCAAATATTAGAGACCTATTCTGCACAGCTCCAAAAGTCCAGGAACTTCACGGAAGTCATTTTCAGAATATATAGAAAGTACTGAGTGCAAGAAGTTCCACAGGGGGGCCACACCCTGGCCACGAGGGTGGGGGGCGCGCCCTACCCCATGGGCGCGCCCCCTGCCTCGTGGGCCCCCTGGTGGCCCTCCAATGCCCATCTTCTGCTATATGGAGTCTTTCGTTGAGGAAAAAATCATACGCAAGCTTTCGGGACGAGACTCCGCCGCCACGAGGCGGAGCCTTGGTGGAACCAATCTACGGCTCTGGCGGAGCTGCTCTGCCGGGGAAACTGCCCTCCAGGTGGGGGAAATCATCGCCATCATCATCACCAACGATCCTATCATCGGGAGGGGGTCAATCTCCATCAACATCTTCACCAACACCATCTCCTCTCAAACCCTAATTCATCTCTTGTATCCAAATCTTGTCTCTAAGTCTGGGATTGGTACATGTGGGTTGCTAGTAGTGTTGATTACTCCTTGTAGTTGATGCTAATTGGTTTATTTGGTGGAAGATCATACGTTCAGATCCTATATGGATATTAATACCCCTCTGATTATGAACATGAATATGCTTTGTGAGTAGTTACGTTTGTTCCTGAGGACATGGGAGAAGACTTGCTATTAGTAGTCATCTGAATTTGGTATTCATTCGATATTTTGATGAGATGTATGTTGTCTCTCCTCTAGTGGTGTTATGTGAACGTCGACTACATGACACTTCACCATTATTTGGGCCTAGTGGAAGGCATTGGGAAGTAATAAGTAGATGATGGGTTGCTAGAGTGACAGAAGCTTAAACCCTAGTTTATGTGTTGCTTCGTAAGGGGCTGATTTGGATCCATATGTTTCAAGCTATGGTTAGGTTTACCTTAATACATTTGTTGTAGTTGCGGATGCTTGCAATACAAGTTAATAATAAGTGGGATTCTTGTCCAAGTAAGGATAGCACCCAAGCACCGGTCCACCCATATACCAAATTATCAAAGTACCGAACGCGAATCATATGATCATGATGAAACCTAGCTTGACGATAATTCCCATGTGTCCTTGGGAGCGCTTTACTCTGTATAAGAATTTGTCCAGGCTTGTAGTTTGCTACAAAAAGGATTGGGCCACCTTGCTTCACTTTATTTACTTTTGTTACTTGTTACTTGTTACAAATTATCTCATCACAAAACTACCTGTTACCTATAATTTTAGTGCTTGCAGAGAATACCTTGCTGAAAACCGCTTATCATTTCCTTCTGCTCCTTGTTGGTTTTGACACTCTTACTTATCGGAAGGACTACGATAGATACCCTATACTTGTGGGTCATCAAGACTCTTTTCTGGCGCCGTTGCCGAGGAGTGAAGCGCCTTTGGTAGGTGGAATTTGGTAAGGAAAAATTTATATAGTTTGCTAAAATTTACTGTCACTTGTTACTATGGAAAGTAATCCTCTGAGGGGCTTGTTCGGGGTATCCTCACCCCGACCAGCAAAGCAAAGAGTTGCTCCCCAACCTACTGAAACTATTGAACCTATTGAAAATGAAAATGTCTGCTTTGAAATTCCTTCGGGTATGATAGAAAAACTGCTAGCTAATCCTTTTGCAGGAGATGGAACATTACATCCGGATGAGCACTTAATATATGTGGATGAAGTTTGTGGATCATTTAAGCTTGCAGGTATGCTCGATGATGTTATCAAGAAGAAGGTCTTCCCTTTATCTTTGGAGGGAGACGCATTGACATGGTATAGGCTATGTGATGGTATGGGATCATGGAACTACAAACGATTGAAATTGGAATTTCATGAGAAGTTTTATCCTATGCATCTTGTTCATCATGATCATAATTATATATATAATTTGTGGCCTCACGAAGGAGAAAGCATCAATCAAGCTTGGGGGAGGCTTAAGTCAATGTTATATTCATGCCGCAATCATGAGCTCTCAAGAGAAATGATTATTCAAAAAATGTATGCTCAACTTTCTGATAACAACCGCACCATGCTCGATACTTCTTGTGCTGGCTCTTTTATGATGAAGACAATTGAATCTAAATGGGATTTATTGGAAAGAATTAAACGCAACTCTGAATATTGGGATCTCGAGGAAGGTAAGGAGTCAGGTATGACACCTAAGTTTGATTGTGTTAAATCTTTTATGGATACTGATGTTTTCCATAAATTTAGCACTAAATATGGACTTGTCTCTCAGATAGTAGATTCTTTCCGTGAATCTTTTGCTACTTATATTGATCTCCCTAAAGAGAAGTGGTTTAAATATCATCCTCCCATAGAAGTAAAAGTAGCTACACCTATTAAAGTTGAAGAAAAGACTATCACTTATAATGATCCTATTGTTCCTACTGCTTATGTTGAGAAACCACCTTATCATGTTAGGATAAAAGATCATGCTAAAGCTTCAACTATGGTTTGTAAAAGCAATATTAGAACCTATACACCTCCTGAGAAAGTTAAAGTTGAACATAATATTGCTATTGTTAAGGATCTCTTGGCTAATAATATTGATGGGTATGTTATTTATTTCTGTGATGAAACTGCTAGAATTGCTAATCCTTGTGCTAAAGAAAAACATAGACCTGTGGTAGGCATGCCTGTTATTTCTGTTAAAATAGGAGATCATTGTTATCATGGCTTGTGTGATATGGGTGCTAGTGCTAGTGCAATACCAATTGACTTGTACAACGAGATTATGCATGATATTGCACCTGCTAAGTTAGAAGATATTGATGTCACAATTAAACTTGCCAATAGAGATACTATTTCACCAATTGGGACTGTTAGAGATGTTGAAGTCTTTTGTGGGAAAACTAAATATCCTGCTGATTTTCTTGTTCTTGGTTCCCCACAAGATAGCTTTTGTCCCATTATATTTGGTAGACCCTTCTTAAACACTGTTAATGCTAGGATAGACTACAAAAATGATGTTATTACTATTGGTTTAGGTGATATGTCTCATGAGTTCAACTTTTCTAAATTTCATAGACAACACCGTGAAGAAGAATTTCCTAGTAAAGATGAAATTATTGGTCTTGCTTCTATTGTCGTACCACCTAGTGATCCTTTAGAACAGTATTTGCTAGACCATGAAAATGATATGTATATGAATGGAAGAAGGGAAATAAATTGAATTGTTCTTTAAACAGGGAACTATTCTGAAACAAAACTTCTTGTTGAAATCTTAGGGGATCCTCCTCCGTCCAAGGGTGATCTCATGTTTGAGCTTAAACCATTGCCTGATACTCTTAAATATGCTTATCTTGATGAAAAGAAGATATATCCTGTTATTATTAGTGCTAACCTTTCAGAGAAGGAGGAAGAAAGATTATTGAAAACTCTGAAGAAGTATCGTGGTTCTATTGAATATACTCTTGATGATGCTAAGGGCATTAGTCCCACTCTATGTCAACACAAAATAAATTTGGAAAAAGATGCCAAACCAGTTATTGATCACCAACGACGACTTAATCCTAAGATGAAAGAAGGGGTATGAAAAGAAATACTAAAGCTCCTTGAGGCAGTTATAATTTATCCCGTTGTTGATAGTGAGTGGGTAAGTCATGTCGATTGTGTTCCTAAGAAGGGAGGTATTACTGTCGTTCCTAATGATAAAGATGAATTGATTCCACAAAGAATTATTACAGGTTATAGGATGGTAATTGATTCCCGCAAATTAAATAAGGATACTAAAAGAGATCATTCCCCCTTACCTTTTATTGATCAAATGCTAGAAAGATTATCCAAACATACACATTTTTTCTTTCTAGATGGTTATTCTGGTTTCTCCGAAATACATGTGTCAGCTGATGATCAATCTAAGACCACTTTTACTTGCCCTTTCGGTAGTTTTGCTTATAGAAGTATGCCTTTTGGTTTATGTAATGCACCTGCTACCTTTCAAAGATGCATGATGGCTATATTTTCTGATTTTTGTGAAAAGACATGTGAGGTATTCATGGATGATTTCTCCATTTATGGATCCTCTTTTGATGATTGCTTAAGAAACCTTGATCGAGTTTTGCAGAGATGTGAAGAAACTAACCTTGTCTTGAATTGGGAGAAATGTCACTTTATGGTTAATGAAGGTATTGTCTTGGGGCACAAAATTTCTGAGGGGCATTGAGGTTGATAAACCTAAAGTTGATGCTATTGAAAAGATGTCGTGTCCCAAGGACATCAAAGGTATAAGAAGTTTCCTTGGCCATGCCGGTTTTTATAGGAGGTTCATTAAGGAATTCTCAAAAATTTCTTGGCCTTTGACTAATTTATTAGAAAAAGATATACCATTCGACTTTGATGATGATCGTGTCAAAGCCTTTGAAATATTTAAGAAAGCAGTAATCTCTGCACCTATTGTCCAGCCACCTACCTGGAATTTACCTTTTGAAATTATGTGTGATGCTAGTGATTATGATGTAGGTGTTGTTCTAGGGCAAAGAGTTGATAAGAAATTAAATGCTATTCAATATGCTAGTAAAACTCTAGACAATGCCCAGAGAAATTATGCTAGAACTGAAAAAGAATTATTAGCAGTTGTATTTGCTTGTGATAACTTCAGACCTTATATTGTTGATTCTAAAGTAACTATTCACACTGATCATGCAGCTATTAAATATCTTATGGAAAATAAAGATGCTAAACCTAGACTTATTAGATGGGTTCTCTTGCTTCAAGAATTTGATTTTCATATTATTGATAGAAAGGGAGCTGAGAACCCCGTTGGAGACAACTTGTCTAGGTTAGAAAATGTTCTTGATGACCCACTACCTATTGATGATAGCATTCCTGATGAACAATTAAATGTCATAAATGCTTCTCATACTGCTCCATGGTATGCTGATTATGCTAATTGCATTGTTGCTAAATTTATACCACCTAGTTTCACATACCAGCAAAAGAAAAAGGTTTTCTATGATTTAAGACATTACTTCTGGGCATGAACAGGAGTAGATAGTGTTATTAGGTCTTGTGTACCTGAGCATGAACAGGAACAGATGCTACGCAAGTGTCACTCCAAGGCTTATGGAGGACACCATGCCGGAGATAGAACTGCACACAAGGTATTGCAATCTGGTTTTTATTGCCCTACTCTCTTCAAGGATGCCCGTAAGTTTGTCTTGTCTTGTGATGAATGTCAAAGAATTGGTAATATTAGTAAACGTGAAGAAATGCCTATGAATTATTCACTTGTTATTGAACCATTTGATGTTTGGGGCATTGATTATATGGGACCTTTTCCTGCCTCTAATGGATATACACATATTTTAGTTGCTGCTGATTACGTTACTAAGTGGGTAGAAGCTATTCCAACTAGTAGTGCTGATCATAACACCTCTATTAAGATGCTTAAAGAAGTTACTTTTCTAAGGTTTGGAGTCCCTAGATATTATTGACTGATGGTGGTTCAAATTTTATTCATGGTGACTTTCGTAAAATGCTTGCTAAGTATGACGTTAATCATAGAATTGCATCTCCTTATCACCCACAGTCTAGTGGTCAAGTAGAATTGAGTAACAGAGAGCTCAAATTAATTTTGCAAAAGACTGTTAATAGATCTAGGAAGAATTGGTCCAAGAAACTTGATGATGCATTATGGGCCTATAGAACTGGATATAAAAATCCTATGGGTATGTCTCCATATAAAATGGTTTATGGAAAAGCATGTCACTTGCCTCTCGAACTAGAACATAAGGCTTATTGGGCTATTTAAGAGATCAATTATGATTTCAAACTTGCCAGTGAGAAAAGGTTATTTGACATTAGCTCACTCGATGAATGGAGAACCCAAGCCTATGAGAATGCCAAATTGTTTAAAGAAAAGGTTAAAAGATGGCATGACAAAAGGATACAAAAGTGTGAGTTTATTGTAGGTGATTATGTATAGCTATACAACTCTCGTTTTAAGAGTTTTTGCAGGAAAGCTTCTTTCTAAATGGGAAGGTCGTTACGTTATCGAGGAGGTCTATCGTTCCGGTGCCATTAAAATCAACAACTTCGAAGGCACAAATCCGAAGATGGTGAACTATCAAAGAATCAAACATTATATCTCAGGTGATCCTATAAATATTGAAACCAATGTTATTGAAATTGTAACCCCGGAGGAATACATAAGGGACACTTTCCAGAACGTTTCGGACTCCTAAAAGGAATAGGTATGTGGTACGGTGAGTAAACCCACTACAAAACAGTTCTAATGGCAATTTTTCTCCGTTTTGGAATATTCATAAAAATAGAAAAATAAGAAGCAGTCTGGGAAGGACACGAGGGCTCCACGAGGATGGAGGGCGAGCCCTACCCCCCTGGGTGCGCCCCCTCGTGGGCACCTCGTGCGCTCTCCGGACTCTGTTTTCTTGCACGATACTTCTTTTGGTCAGTAAAAATTCATTATATAATCTCCCAAAGGTTTTGACTCCCGTATCACGCAAAAATCTCCTATTCTTGTTTCGAGCTATTTTCTTCCAGGGTTGTCAAAGCCAAGCATCATGTCGTCCCCCTCCTCCTTCAATAGTGAGGGCAACGATGCTTGGCTAATGAAGATAGAGCTGAAGAGAGAAGAACCCATGGAGATCAACAAGGATAAAGGGATCAAGAAGACCACGGAGGACTGAGTTCCGGCAACAGAAGACATCCTTCAACTTGATCAAAATCTTCTTACCCCAACTGAGATCGAAGCTTTCAAGATGATTGAGTTAGCTCGTATACAAAATAAGTATCTCACACGTGAAAATATTTTGTTGAAGGAGCATATCATCGCACTCAAAGGCATTATCCGCAAGTTAGAAGACCTCCGGCGCTCGATGTGCGACTATCCATCATCACCACCATCTTCTTCACCAACAAAAGAGATATAATCACATGGGTATGGGCACTCCCCTTGGCAACTGCCAAGTTTGGGGGAGTGCCCTGGTATCGTATAACCATCACTTTTATCTTTACCGTTTTTCTTACTGCGATCCTTTTGATAATATTTTGATCTAGTAGAATAAAAGTTTTTAGTATGATCTAGTTGTGAGTTTTGCTTTATGATCCTTCTATGTAATCAAGTCCGTGAGCTATATATAATAAAGATTAGTGTTGAGTCAAGGGCTTGATTATTTTGCCATGATCTTGAGTGAATAAAAGAAAAGAGAATAAATAAAAAGAAATGAAGAGATCATATGGACCTTATGGAGAGTAATTAGCTCACATAGAAATAGTATGATGAATAAAAGTTGTTGAGAGTTGACAAACATAGTTTTGGTCATCGTTGCAATTAATAGGAAGTAATAAAGAAAGAGAGGTCTTCACATATAAATACACTATCTTGGACATCTTTTATGATTGTGAGCACTCATTAAAATTACACATGCTAAAGAGTTGACATTGGACAAGGAAGTCAACGTAATGGGTTATGTTTTCTTACATCTGAGATAAATTATATTGTTATGGATCATCCAACATGATTGAGCTTGCCTTTCCCCCTTATGATAGCCAAATTCCATGCACCAAGTAGGGTTACTACTTGTGCTTCCAAACACCCTTAAACCAGTTTTGCCATGAGAGTCCACCATACCTACCTATGGATTGAGTAAGATCCCTCAAGTAAGTTGTCATCGGTGCAAGCAATAAAAATTGCCCTCTAAATATGTATGACTTATTAGTGTGGGAGAAAATAAGCTTTATACAATCGTGTGATACAAAAGAAATAAAAGCGACAGTGTCAGGATCCCGACTTGATGTCACATCGAATCTAGCTTGTAACACCCCATATCACTTTGCGGCCTCACGCACGGCATCCCCACGGGTGTCGCCTTACCTTTGCCCGGGGCCGTTTGCGCCTTTTGGCTCACGTATATGATAGTGTCGCTAGCATTCATATGATAAAGAGCCCGGGCTGACATGACTAGTCGTAAACCCAAAGTGGCACAGTGCTTACAGGGACAGGCATCCATGACCCAGCAACGAACGTGTCGGTCATCAGCAAGTGGGTCCGGGCTGTAGCACTGGGCTAGCAGGACTCCGGTAAACCGGGCTGTAGCGGGCTAACAGGACTCCGGTACTCAATGCGTGACATTTCCCCGAAGGGACAGACACAGGAACGAAGAAGGACACATGTCGGCCAGCCTAAGTGTTCTAGAGCAGTAGCAAGCTACCATGGCTCGGTGTAACACTAGGAGACATTTCCCGGTAAGAGAGGCTACTAAGGATAAACAACTAGGTAGTCAGATCCCACACATACCAAGCATTTCAATCATACACACAATATGCTCGATATGTGCAAACACAACAAGGCATCACAACATGACTCTATGACACAAGTACTTTATTTAAGGCTCAGAGAGCCATACATAACATACACAAAGGTACGGGTCACACGACCCAGCATTCAAGTCATACAGTCATACAAACCAGCAGCGGAAGTTACTTGTCTGAGTACAGACAACTAGTAAAATAAAAGAGGCTTGGAAAGCCTAGCTATACTACGTGGTCCTTCACAAGCTCAGGATCACCACCTGGGCCTTAGCCTACTCATTGATGTCAACGTCTACGTAGAACCCATCAGAAGGGGTTGCAGCGTCTTCTGTAAAAATGTAAATTATAGCAACATGAGTACAAAGGTACTCAGCAAGACTTACATCAGATCCTACATACATGCATATTATCAAGAAGGGTTGGCGGAGTTATTGCAGCAAGCCAGCTTTGACTCTTGGCTAGGCTAACCTACGAGACTCCAACTTGAAATGGTTTTGCGCACACGAGTCCACTACTCTCCACTTCAATACACTATCGAGGATCCACCTCCGTCTTCCTACGGAAGAGCCATCCTCGGCACTCACACTTATCTTGAGGCTTTTAGTAGTTTCCATTTACTTGTCTATGAACTGTATAGGCGACCAAGTAGTCCTTTACCGCGGACGCGGCTATTCGAATAGATCATGATAACCCTGCAGGGGTGTACTTCTTCATACATGTTTCCACCACTTAGCGTCTGCACACGACATGTGCTCGGCAGACTTGAAGCGAAAGCCGACGTGGGTGTAGACCACGACCTACCTAAACACTTAAGCCTCTAGTCCAGGTTTATCGCCTATCCAGGTTCCATCCGCAGGGAGTCCGGCCGAGGTTTCCCATACGGCCCCGAGCGATGTGAACAGGGTTCCCGAGATACCTAACGGGTATTCGGTACACCCGGCCACGTACCTACCGCATCACAGCCCACCCCTACGGTCAGCGCTGTCCACGGCCTCCAGTAGGCTACAAACACCAGAAACTACTTGCAACTCCTGGACAGAGAGCTAGGGTGAATAAGAAGTCGAGCGGGGTCATATTTCAGGGCCCAATGCATGGTAGTAGCTGTATCTTAAATCACACATATAGATCTCAGTGCTTAAGGTCGGCTTCAATGAAACAACCCACCATGTACTCCTACATGGCCTCTCATCGATACCTTTACCAAATCGTGTTCACCACACCACTCTCATTACCGACATAATCATTTCACTCTAGCCATCACCCAGATGAACCAGACCTGACATGACTCTAAGCATAGCAGGCATAGCAAGGTAGGAACAACACATACATATGGCTCAATCAACTCCTACACATGCTAGTGGGTTTCATCTAGTTACTGTGGCAATGACAGGTCATGCAGAGGAAATGGGTTCAACTACCGTAGCACACAGCAGTTTGAAATGCGTTGTCTTAATGCAGTAAAAGAGAGCAGGAGCGAGAACATGGGATTGTATCGATATGATCAAATGGTTGGTTGCTTGCCTGATGGTTCGATGCACTGATACGGTTCTTCGTTAGGGTAATCACGGTACTCCTCGGGGGCAGAACCTGCCGCAAATAACACCGATACACAACCATCACCAAACAATGTGCAACAATATGATGCATGCATGAAACATAGCAATATGAGTGTGTTGGGCTAATGCAACTAAGACCAGAAGGGTTTGAACCAATTTGAATCAAAGATTCAAATTTCAAACTCAAACATGGCCTTTTAAAGTGCTTTTCCTTGTTCTGCATTAAACATCAGGTTAACTTGTTTAATCATGCATGAAAATAGTACAGATGGATAGATTGGATTTTTCTGATCATTTTTCATATATAATTTGTCTGATTTGGAGTTACAGAATAAAAGTTATGAATTTTTGAAGTTTAAACTATATTCTGGAATTTCCTATATTAGATTAATTTCAGAAAATCAATTATTGCGTCAGCCTGACGTCAGTGTGACGTCAGCAGGTCAACGGAACACGTCCGGGTCAAACCTGACAGTGGGTCCCGCGTGTCAGTGTGATTAGATTAATTAAAGTTTAATTAAAACTAAACCTGTTTAATTAACAGGGCTGGGCCCCACCTGTCATTGACTCAGGGGAGTCAACCAGGGACCACCCGTGGTCAAACCCGGGTCGGCTGCACCGGCGTTTAGCCGCCGGCGAGCCCGACGCGGCGGCGGAAGTGGTTTTGGCCGTTTCGGCCACCAAATGGGTCGCGGAGACCACCGGAGTGGAGCTGAGGACGAGCCGCAGCTCTTGGTGGAGTCCGTTGGGGTCGGGGTGGCCGGAGTTGGCGCCGGTGACGACTTTGGCGGCCATCGGGGTTCGGCCGAAGACGAACTTGACGCTAGAGGGGTCGGTGAGGCTCGGGGAGTGGCTAGCTAGGTGCTAAGTGACACGGTGAGCATGATGGACACCGCGGAGTGGCCGGAGGATGACCGGGAGCACGTCGGCGACGAGCTCCACGGCGGTGGGTGCGGTTGAGCTCCGGGAGGTCGCTACACGGCTCGGGAGCAAGAACGGAAGGGAGGGGAAGATGGCTAAGCTCACAGTGAGTGCGACGAAGCCCTTGGTGTGGCCGGAGATGGACCGGAGCGACGACGGCGTTGAAGGGGATCTCCGGCGACGGCGGTTCGGGCGAGGTCGTTGCGGTGGACTCGGGCGTTGCGAGCGCTCGGGGCTCGGCTTGCTCGATGGAGTGGACAGCGGCGGAGCTCCTGGACACGATGAGAGGACGCACGGGTGGCGGGGAGCACGGCTACGACGAAGGCACGGCGATGGTGGCGTCGGCCATGGCGGGGGAGCGCGAGGGGGAGGAGCTGGAGAGGAGAGGGGGTGTCTGGGGGGTTCGGGGGAGTGAGAGAGGCTGATCCACGACGTCACCGGGCGAGGGGAGCGGCGAGGCGGCGAGCAGGTGCGTGGCGTGCGCTGCGGTCGCCGTCGGGCACCTGCTTGCCTGCCTGGCCGGCAAGCAGCTCGCTGGAGCGGCGCTGGGCTGGGCCGGCAGGTGGGCCGGGTGCTAGGCGCCAGGTAAGTTTTTTCCATTTCTTTCTGTTTTCTGTTTTTTTTAATACTTCTGCAACTTTGTTGAATTAAATAAAATACTTAGGCTACTCCTAAAATCACCAAACTACTCCTGGTCCATAGTTGGATTATTTCCAACATGAAACATTTTAGTTTGGAGTTATTTGAGCATTTAAATATTTTATATAATTTTAAATGCCCAAATTCAAATATTTATGATTTAATTCAAAAACCCTAAGATGGCCTAGGAAAATGTGCACCACTTTTGTCAGAGGTTCTGAACCAAGACAAAAATGATGGGCATTTTAGAAGGGCATTTCAGGTTCATTGAAAAAGTTTTTAGTAAACCCTAGTTGGTTTCAGAGGGGACTGGGGGTTCTGTCATCCCCATTTCAGGTTTCTGGTGAAAGAATAAACATGATGCAACACTCTAATGCATGACTAGCTAGGGTGTGACAGACAGACTGCATAATAAAGGTCCATATCACAAGTGGCAATATAAAGTGACGTTCTTTCGCATTAAGATTTTGTGCATCCAACCATAAAAGCGCATGACAACCTCTGCTTCCCTCTACGAAGGGCCTATCTTCTACTTTTATATCCTACCTTGCATAAGAGTCATGGTGATCTTCACCCTTCCTTTTACATTTTATCTTTTGGCAAGCACAACATGTTTGAAAGATCCTGGTATATATGGCTAATTGGATGTGAGTTTTCATGAACTATTATTGTTGACATTACCCTTGAGGTAAAACGTTGGGAGGCAAAACTACAAGCCCCTATCTTTCTCTATGTCTGATTAGAACTCCATACCCATAAGTATTGCGTGAGTGTTAGCAATTGTGAAAGACTATATGATAGTTGAGTATGTGGACTTGCTGGAAAGCTCTTATATTGACTCTTTCCTATGTTATGATAAATTGCAATTGCCCCAATGACTGAGATTATAGTTTGTTAGTTTTCAATGAAGTTTATGATTCATACTTGAAATTGTGATTGAATTGTTACTCTAGTATAAGAGATCATATGACAAGAATTATATAAGTTGTTGTTCTAATAATGATCATGATGCCCTCATGAATTTTTATCGACACCTCTATCTCTAAACATGTGGGCATATTTTCCGATTTCGGCTTTCGCTTGAGGACTAGCGAGGTCTAAGCTTGGGGGAGTTGATACGTCCATTTTGCATCATGCTTATATATCGATATTTATTGCATTGTGGGCTGTTATTACACATTATGTCATAATACTTATGCCTATTCTCTCTTATTTTACAAGGTTTACATAAAGAGGGAGAATGCCAGCAGCTGGGATTCTGGGCTAGAAAAGGAGTAAATATTAGAGACCTATACTGCACAGCTTGAAAAGTCCTAAAACTTCACATAAGTCATTTTCAGAATATATAAAAAATACTGAGCGCTAGAAGTTCCAGAGGGGGGCCACACCCTGGCCACGAGGGTGGGGGGCGTGCCCTACCCCCCTGGGCGCGCCCCCTGCCTCGTGGGCCCCCTGGTGGCCCTCTGATGCCCATCTTATGCTATATGGAGTCTTTCGTTGAGGAAAAAATCATAAGCAAGCTTTCGGGACGAGACTCCGCTGCCATGAGGCGGAACCTTGGCGGAACCAATCTAGGGCTCTGGCGGAGCTGTTCTGCCGGGGAAACTTCCCTCCAGGAGGGGGAAATCATCGCCATCATCATCACGAACGATCCTCTTATCGGGAGGGGGTCAATCTCCATCAACATCTTCACCAGCACCATCTCCTCTCAAACCCTAGTTCATATCTTGTATCCAATTCTTGTCTCTAAGTCTGGGATTGGTACCTGTGGGTTGCTAGTAGTGTTGATTACTCCTTGTAGTTGATACTAGTTGGTTTATTTGGTGGAAGATCATACGTTCAGATCCTATATGCATATTAATACCCCTGTGATTATGAACATGAATATGATTTGTGAGTAGTTACGTTTGTTCCTGAGGACATGGGAGAAGTCTTGCTATTAGTAGTCATGTGAATTTGGTATTCGTTCGATATTTTGATGAGACGTATGTTGTCTCTCCTCTAGTGGTGTTATGCGAACGTCAACTACATGACACTTCACCACTTTTTGGGCCTAGAGGAAGGCATTGGGAATTAATAAGTAGATAATGGGTTCCTATAGTGACAGAAGCTTAAACCCTAGTTTATGCGTTGCTTCGGAGGGGGTTGTTGGATCCATATGTTTCATGTTATGGTTAGGTTTACCTTAATACTTTTGTTGTAGTTGCGGATGCTTGCAATAAAAGTTAATCATAAGTGGGATGCTTTTCCATGTAAGGACAGCACCCCAAGCACTGGTCCACCCATATACCAAATTATCAAAGTACCGAACGTGAATCATATGATCGTGATGAAACCTAGCTTGACGATAATTCTCATGTGTCCTCGGGAGTGCTTTACTCTATATAAGAATTTGTCCAGGCTTGTCCTTTTCTACAAAAAGGATTGGGCCACCTTGCTGCACTTTATTTACTTTTTTTACTTGTTACTCGTTACAAATTATCTTATCACAAAACTACCTGTTACCTATAATTTCAGTGCTCGCAGAGAATACCTTGCTGAAAACCGCTTATCATTTCCTTCTGCTCCTCGTTGGGTTCGACACTCTTACTTATCGAAAGGACTACGATAGATCCCCTATACTTGTGGGTCATCAAGATTCTTTTCTGGCACTGTTGCCGGGGAGTGAAGCGCCTTTGGTAGGTGGAATTTGGTAAGGAAAAATTTATATAGTGTGCTGAAATTTACTGTCACTTGTTACTATGGAAAGTAATCCTCTTACGGGCTTGTTAGGGGTATCTTCACCCCGACCAGTAGAGCAAAGATTTGCTCCCCAACCTACTGAAACTATTGAACCTACTGAAAATGAAAATGTCTGCTTTGAAATTCCTTCGGGTATGATAGAAAAACTGCTAGCTAATCCTTTTGCCGGAGATGGAACATTACATCCTGATGAGCACTTAATATATGTAGATGAAGTTTGTGGATTATTTAAGCTTGCAGGTATGCCCGATGATGTAATCAAGAAGAAGGTCTTCCCTTTATCTTTGGAGGGAGATGCATTGACATGGTATAGGCTATGTGATGATATGGGATCATGGAACTACAAACGAGTGAAAATGGAATTTCATCAGAAGTTTTATCCTATGCATCTTGTTCATCATGATCGTAATTATATATATAATTTTTGGCCTCGCGAAGGAGAAAGCATCGCTCAAGATTGGGGGAGGCTTAAGTCAATGTTATATTCATGCCCCAATCATGAGCTCTCAAGAGAAATGATTATTCAAAAAAATTTATGCTCGGCTTTCTGATAACAACCGCACCATGCTCGATACTTCTTGTGTTGGTTCTTTTATGATGAAGACAATTGAATTCAAATAGGATTTATTGGAAAGAATTAAATGCAACTCTGAAGATTGGGATCTCGACGAAGGTAAGGAGTCAGGTATGACACCTAAGTTTGATTGTGTTAAATCTTTTATGGATACTGATGTTTTCCGTAAATTTAGCACTAAATATGGACTTGACTCTCAGATAGTAGCTTCTTTCCGTGAATCTTTTGCTACTCATATTGATCTCCCTAAAGAGAAGTGGTTTAAATATCATCCTCCCATAGAACTAAAAGTAGCTGCACCTATTAAAGTTGAAGAAAAGACTATCAGTTATAATGATCCTATTGTTCCTACTGCTTATGTTGCGAAACCACCTTTTCCTGTTAGGATAAAATATCATGCTAAAGCTTCAACTTTGGTTCGTAAAAGAAATATTAGAACCTATACACCTCCTGAGCAAGTTAAAGTTGAACCTAATATTGCTATTGTTAAGGATCTTTAGCTGATAATATTGATGGGCATGTTATTTATTTCTGTGATGAAACTACTAGAATTGCAAAACCTTGTGCTAAAGATAAACATAGACCTGTGGTAGGCATGCCTGTTATTTTTGATAAAATACGAGATCATTGTTATCATGGCTTGTCTGATATGGGTGCTAGTGCTAGTGCAATACCTATTGACTTGTACAACGAGAGTGTGCATGATATTGCACCTGCTGAGTTAGAAGATATTGATGTCACAATTAAACTTGCCAATAGAGATACTATTTCACCAATTGGGATTGTTAGAGATGTTGAAGTATTGTGTGGGAAAACTAAATATCCTGCTGATTTTCTTGTTCTTGGTTCCCCACAAGATAGCTTTTGTCCCATTATATTTGGTAGACCCTTCTTAAACACTGTTAATGCTAGGATAGACTGCAAAAGGATGTTATTACTATTGGTTTAGGTGATATGTCTCATGAGTTCGACTTTTCTAAATTTCGTAGACAACACCGTGAAGAAGAATTGCCTAGTAAAGATGAAATTATTTGTGTTGCTTCTATTGTTGTACCACCTAGTGATCCTTTAGAACAATATTTGCTAGACCATGAAAATGATATGTATATGAATGAAAGAAGTGAAATAAATTGAATTGTTCTTTAAAAAGGGACCTATTCTAAAACACAACTTCCTATTAAAATCTTAGGGGATCCTCCTCCACCCAAGGGAGATCCCGTGTTTGAGCTTAAACCATTACCTGATACTCTCAAATATGCTTATCTTGATGAAAAGAAGATATATCCTGTTATTATTAGTGCTAACCTTTCAGAGAAGGAGGAAGAAAGATTATTGAAAACCCTGAAGAAGCACCGTGCTGCTATTAGATATACTCTTGATGATGTTAAGGGCATTAGTCCCACTCTATGTCAACACAAAATAAATTTGGAAAAAGATGCCAAACCAGTTATTGATCACCAACGACGACGGAATTCTATGATGAAAGAAGTGGTAAGAAAAGAAATACTAAAGCTCCTTGAGGCAGGTATAATTTATCCCGTTGTTGATAGTGAGTGGGTAAGTCCTGTCCATTGTGTTCCTAAGAAGGGAGGTATTACTGTCGTTCCTAATGATAAAGATGAATTGATTCTGCAAAGAATTATTACAGGTTATAGGATGGTAATTGATTCCCGCAAATTAAATAAGGCTACTAAAAAAGATCATTACCCCTTACCTTTTATTGATCAAATGCTAGAAAGATTATCCAAACATACACGTTATTCTGGTTTCTCCCAAATACCTGTGTCAGCTGATGATCAATCTAAGACCACTTTTTCTTATAGAAGTATGCCTTTTGGTTTATATAATGCACCTGCTACCTTTCAAAGATGCATGATGGCAATATTTTCTGATTTTTGTGAAAAGATATGTGAGGTATTCATGGATGATTTCTCCATTTATGGATCCTCTTTTGATGATTGCTTAAGCAACCTTGATTGAGTTTTGCAGAGATTTGAAGAAACTAACCTTGTCTTGAATTGGGAGAAATGCCACTTTATGGTTAATGAAGGTATTGTCTTGGGGCACAAAATTTCTGAAAGGGGCATTGAGGTTGATAAAGCTAAAGTTGATGTTATTGAAAAGATGTCGTGTCCCAAGGACATCAAAGGTATAAGAAGTTTCCTTGGTCATGCCGGTTTTTATAGGAGGTTCATTAAGGACTTCTCAAAAATTTCTCGGCCTTTGACTAATTTATTACAAAAAGATATACCATTCGACTTTGATGTTGATTGTGTAGAAGCCTTTGAAATACTTAAGAAAGCATTAATCTCTGTACCTATTGTTCAGCCACCTGCTTGGAATTTACCTTTTGAAATTATTTGTGATGCTAGCAATTATGATGTAGGTGCTGTTCTTGGGAAAAGAGTTGATAATAAATTAAATGTTATTCAATATGCTCGTAAAACTCTAGACAATGCCAAGAGAAATTATGCTACAACTGAAAAAAGAATTTTTAGCAGTTGTATTTGCTTGTGATAAGCTCAGACCTTATATTATTGATTCTAAAGTAACTATTCACACTAAGCATGCTGCTATTAAATATCTTATGGAAAAGAAAGATACTAAACCTAGACTTATTAGATGGGTTCCCTTGCTACAAGAATTTGATTTGCATACTATTGATAAAAAGGGAGTTGAGAACCCCGTTGCAGACAACTTGTCTAGGTTAGAAAATGTTCTTGATGACCCACTACCTAGTGATGATAGCTTTCCCGATGAACAACTAAATGTCATAAATGCTTCTCATACTGCTCCATGGTATGCTGATTATGCTAATTACATTGTTACTAAATTTATACCACCTAGTTTCACATATCAGCAAAAGAAAAAGTTTTTCTATGATTTAAGACATTACTTCTGGGATGATCCACATCTTTATAAAGGAGTAGATGGTGTTATTAGGTGTTGTGTACCTGAGCATGAATAGGAACAGATCCTACGCAAGTATCACTCCGAGGCTTATGGAGGACACCATGCTGGAGATAGAACTGCACACAAGGTATTGCAATTTGGTTTTTATTGGCCTATTCTCTTCAAGGATGCCCGTAAGTTTTTCTTGTCTTGTGATGAATGTCAAAGAATTGGTAATATTAGTAAACATCAAAAAATGCCTATGAATTATTCACTTGTTATTGAACCATTTGATGTTTGGGGCTTTGATTATATGGGACCTTTTCCTGCCTCTAATGGATATACACATATTTTAGTTGCTGTTGATTACGTTACTAAGTGGGTAGAAGCTATTCCAACTAGTAGTGCTGATCATAACACCTTTATTAAGATGCTTAAAGAAGTTATTTTTACGAGGTTTGGAGTCCCTAGATATTTAATGACTGATGGTGGTTCACATTTTATTCATGGTGCCTTTCGTAAAATTCTTGCTATGTATGACGTTAATCATAGAACTGCATCTCCTTATCACCCACAGTCTAATGGTCAAGTAGAATTGAGTAACAGAGAGCTCAAATTACTTTTGCAAAAGACTGTTAATAGATCTAGGAAGAATTGGTCCAAGAAACTTGATGATGCATTATGGGCCTATAGAACTGCATATAAAAATCCTATGGGTATGTCTCCGTATAAAATGGTTTATGGAAAAGCATGTCACTTACCTCTCGAACTAGAACATAAGGCTTATTGGGCTATTAAAGAGCTCAATTATGATTTCAAACTTGCCGGTGAGAAAAGGTTATTTGACATTAACTTACTCGATGAATGGAGAACCCAAGCCTATGAGAATGCCAAATTGTTTAAAGAAAAGGTTAAAAGATGGCATGACAAAAGGATACAAAAGCGTGAGTTTAATGTAGGTGATTATGTATTGCTATACAACTCTCATTTAAGATTTATTGCAGGAAAGCTTCTTTCTAAATGGGAAGGTCCTTACGTTATCGAGGAGGTCTATCGTTCCGGTGCCATAAAAATCAACAACTTCAAAGGCACAAATCCGAAGGTGGTGAATGGTCAAAGAATCAAACATTATATCTCAGGTAATCCTATATATGTTGAAACCAATGTTATTGAAACTATTACCCCGGAGGAATACATAAGGGACACTTTCCGAAATGTTTCAGACTCCGAGAAGGAATAGGTATGTGGTACGGTAAGTAAACCGACTCCAAAACAGTTCTAATGGCAATTTTTCTCCATTTTGGAATATTTAGAAAAATAGAAAAATAAGAAACAGTCCGGGAAGGACACTAGGGCTCCACGAGGGTGGAGGGCGCGCACTACCCCCCTGGGCGCGCCCCCCTGCCTCGTGGGCACCTCGTGCGCTCTTCGGACTCCATTTTCTTGCATGATACTTCTTTTGGTCGGTAAAAATTCATTATATAATCTCCCGAAGGTTTTGACTCTCGTATCATGCAAAAATCTCCTGTTCTTGTTTTGAGCTGTTTTCTGCCAGGGTTGTCAAAGCAAAGCGTCATGTCATCCCCCTCCTCCTCCAACAATGAGGGAAACAATGCTTGGCTAATGAAGATAGAGCTGAAGAGAGAAGAACCCATGGAGATCAACAAGGATAAAGGGATCAAGAAGACCATGGAGGACTGAGTTCCGGCAATAGAAAACATCCTTCAACTTGATCACAATCTTCTTACCCCAACTAAGATCGAAGCATTCAAGATGATTGAGTTAGCTCGTATACAACATAAGTATCTCACATGTGAAAATATTTTGTTGAAGGAGCATATCATCGCACTCAATGGCATTATCCGCAAGTTAGAAGACCTCCTACGCTTGATGTGCGACTATCCATCATCACCACCATCTTCTTCACCAACAAAAGAGATATAATCACATGGGTATGGGGACTCCCCTTGCAAACTGCCAAGCTTGGGGGAGTGCCCTAGTATCATATCACCATCACTTTTATCTTTACCGTTTTTCTTAGTTCGATCCTTTTGATAATATTTTGATCTAGTAGAATAAAAGTTTTTAGTATGATCTAGTTGTGAGTTTTTCTTTATGATCCTTCTATGTAATCGAGTCCGTGAGCTATATATAATAAAGATTAGTGTTGAGTCAAGGGATTTATTATTTTGCCATGATCTTGAGTGAATAAAAGAAAAGAGAAGAAATAAAAAGAAATGAAGAGATCATATGGATCTTATGGAGAGTAATGAGCTCACATAGAAAGAGTATGATTAATAAAAGTTGTTGAGATTTGACAAACAGAGTTTTGGTCATCGTTGCAATTAATAGGAGGTAATAAAGAAAGAGAGGTCTTCACATATAAATACACTATCTTGGACATCTTTTATGATTGTGAGCACTCATTAAAATATGACATGCTAAAGAGTTGACATTGGACAAGGAAGACATCGTAATGGGTAATGTTTTCTTACATCCGAGATAAATTATATTGTCATGGAACATCCAACATGAATGAGCTTGCCTTTCCCCCTCATGCTAGCCAAATTCCTTGCACCATGTAGGGATACTACTTGTGCTTCCAAACACCCTTAAACCAGTTTTGCCATGAGAGTCCACCTGTCGGTGTACTAGAGTAGGGGTACCCTATTACCCCGAACTCGTGCACGGGCAGTTGCAGCGCCCCGCGGCAAGGCTTGCCGGGTTACCGCTAGGACCCTCCGTGGTTCCCTTGAAGACCATTCAAGAACAAAGTATTCAAATCAAAGCCCCGGCAAGAGGAACTTGCCGGGAAGGCCAACCAAGGCCCCGACAAGAGGAGCTTGCCGGGAAGAGACAAGAACCCGGCAAGAGGAGCTTGTCGGGAAGGCCACTCAAGACATACCAAGAAAGCTTGCCGCGACGCGCCCTGCGTCCCGGCAAGAACCGGCGAGCGACAAGCTTCCAAACGCGACAAGACGACGGCCGCGGCAAGGAGCATGCCGCGGGAAACCCCCACTTCGTGCCCGCGCTCCAGCTCACCTGCTAATGTGTCGCTCTGGGACTCTCCCAGAGCGCACGTGGCGGGAGGCCGTGCAGCTAGGGGTACGTGGTGGCAAACGGAGATGAAGAGAAGCCCATCGTGGCAAACGGTGGCACTCCTAACGGTCACCTTTTGCACTATTTAGGAGAGTCAGACAGGCATTTAATGCCTTTGTCCCCTGCCGTCAGAGTTAGGTAGGGCGCACTGTATCCACAGTAGCGGTAGCTGCACCTACCGCATCCTTATCCATTTTTACCCTTCTTGTCTACGTTGCCCCCTGTCAGTGACCCCTTGAGAGTATAAAAGGAGGCCCAAGCGCAACGTAGAGGGGTTGGAAGAATTCAGAGGCTCGAGCAGTTCGGCTCATTCAACACCAGGAACACTCTCAAGCTCAGTCTGGCAGCGTCCATCGTTCCTGAGCAAGAATCCAATATACACAAACAAGCAGCAGTAGGGTTTTACGCATCCGTGTGGCCCGAAGCTGGGTAAAATCGCCCGCGTGCACTGCCTCGATCCGCTCTTTGTGCGCTCTCCGCCCCCCCACCGAACCAAAAAGGGGCCCTGTCCCCATAGGTGTCGGCGGGAATCAGCATCGCCTCGCGACATCTCTGGCGCACCAGGTAGGGGGCGTCGAGATCGTGCGAACCCGATCCGGCGAGCACGCAAGCTAAATCTTCATCGTCTTCATCGACATGCCACCGAAGAAGAAGAATTCGGAGGCAGCTGTTCCGTCCGCGTCGTTTCCACCGCCTCCGGAGCAAACGGATGGTGGAGTGGACGCCGGCGGAGGAATGGGCGTCGACGAGGGTGCCCACAGCGCTGCCAAGTCCAAGGACAAGGCGGCGCAGACCTCGGCGTCCATGCGCGCACCGCGTCCCTCTCAAGAGGCGCGGGACCAGCAGCGTCATAGCGTTCGCAGCGCCATACGTCTGCTGACCCAAGATCAAGCTGGTGGTTCGCGTGGCGTTCAAGACCAGCATGCGCGCCAGCATGCTGGCCCCAGCGAGGTACGGTCGCCGGGACGGGACGCTGCTCCTTCTAACTTGGTTAGGAGTCCGAGCACGCCCCTCTCCTCGCACCGTTCACCTCTGCCGCCCACCACCCCAGCAGAAGCCTTGGCGCGGGCCCAGCTGCTGCTGGACTATCCTCTGACGGCGGACAAGACCGACGAATGGAGGGCCACTATCCAGAGCCTCATCAGCTTCGCCAACGGCGACACCACGCGGCGACCGAGCACCTTGCTGCCGCGGCAGGACAGCCGGACGCGAGCCGATGTCAACAAGACTGAGGGAGGTGCGACTTCCATGCACTCTCCACTACGAAGGCCAAAATCGCCGACTCGCCGGGTCCACCCCAACAGCGGCTCCACCGCGTCGTCGGACCCACGAGCTCGTCGCGACCAGCGCGAAGTTCTCCATGAACGACAAAAAGAAGACGCTCGAACCCACATCGAGCGCCAAAGAGAAGCGCGACGTCAATCTGACAAGCTCGCTGGGCTCTCTGTTGACATGCATGCGCCAGAGGAACCAGGCGATCTACCGTACGCGGTAGGTTGTCCTGCATTCACCCATGAGCTGCGGCAAGTCCAGTGGCCCAACACAAAGAATTTCAAGCCAGACGTGCCGGAGAAGTACGACGGCAAGACGCATCCGTCGGAGTTCCTTAGCATCTACACCATTGTAGTGCAAGCTGTCGGGGGACGAGATGACAAGATCCTTGCCAACTACTTCCCGCTGGTGCTCAAGCCCAATGTCAGATCCTGGCTCATGCACTTGCCGGACAACTCCATATCCTCTTGGGCTGACCTGTGCCATCAGTTTGTCGGCGCCTTTACAGGAGGCCACAAGTCACATGGCCAAGAGAGCGATCTTCATCTGCTCGCCCAGAAGGAAGGAGAGCCACTGCGCAAGTACATTCAGAGATTCAGCCGCGTACAGCACAACATCCCAGACTTCCACCCCGCCACGATCATTAGCGCATTCCATCAGAACGTGCGAAACCGAAGGATGAGGGAGGAGATGGCGATGTGTAAAATCAGAGACGTCAGCGAGCTTTACGCCCTGGCTGACAAGTGTGCACGCACTGAAGATGGGAGGAGGCTCCCCGGAGAGAGTACAGGAGCAGGAGGATCTGACAGTGAGGATGCCGCCCCGGTGAGGAAAGGCCGGCGGCGGAACTACAGAAGGAATAAGGGCAAGGAAGTGCTAGCTGTCGAGCAGACCGGCAACGGAGGTGGCGCCAAGGAAGCTAAGGCTGGTGGCTCCGACAAGGAGGCCCATCCTGTGGCGGCCGCCGACAGGCAGGACAGCTCCAGTAGGCAGTATTGCAAGATTCACCGCACCAAGGGTCACGATCTCCAGAACTGCAAAAAGGTCGAACAGCTTGCTGAGCAGCAGAAGGCTGAATATGAGCGACGCGACAAAGAGAAGGCCCAGGAAAGAACTGGTGAATCCGGCAAGAAACGCCCCAGCCGGGGAGGACGCCGCGGCAAGGCCAAGCAGCGGCAAGGAGACAGACCTCCCCGCGGCCGCGACAAGGATGAAGATGATGACGATGACGAAGACGTGGATGATGATGAGGCCGATGAGCAGGAATTTCAGAAAGCCACAGAGGTCCTGTGCGTTGATGGAGGCGCCTCTCTGCATACTTCGCACCGCCAGCTCAAACAGTGGATGCGGGAAGTGAATGCAGCAGAGCCATCCATAGAGTCACGCAAGCCCCTAAAATGGTCCAGCACGCCTATCATCTTCGACATTGGGGATCACCCTGATCGCGTAACTGCGGTCAGGTGCTTGCCGATGTTGGTCTCACCAACTATCCGCAACCTCAAGGTCACAAAGATGCTAGTTGACGGCGGGGCCGGCTTGAATCTCATCTCCTCCGCGGTCCTTCACAAACTTCAGATCGCTGACAGCGAGCTCGAAGAGACCGGCACATTCCAAGGAATCAACCCGGGAAGGAGCAAGCCGAAAGGGAAGATCACGCTGCCGGTCACATTTGGCAGCGAGCTGAATTTCAGAACTGAGAGGGTCACATTTGACGTTGCCGTTTTTCCATTGCCCTACAATGGGATCCTGGGCCGTCCAGCGCTCGCCAAGTTTATGGCAGCCTCTCACTATGCATACAACATGCTCAAAATGCCAGGCCCGATAAGTGTCATTTCTGTCCCCGGCGACAAGAAGGATGCCTTTATCTGCGCGGACAAGATCTACCGGGAAGCAGCAGCCGCAGCTGATCACCACACACTTGCCACTGAAGCTCCCGGGGGGAAGAAGAAGGCCAAGTCCGGCAGGAGCTCTGATGCCCACTCCGGCAAGCGCACCTCTTCAGAGTGCTACGCTACCGTCGAGGACGCACCATCGAGCTCCACCGGCAAGTGCAAGAAGATGATGGCAGCTCCACCTGAGACCAAGAAGGTGTCCGCCAAGGAGGACGGCACTGGTGGTACCTTTACCATCAGTGCCACGCTTGACCCCAAATAGGAAAGCGTGCTCGTTGCTTTCCTGCGGGCGAATGTCGACGTGTTTGCATGGCAACCGTCTGATATCCCCGGTGTTCCCAGGAAAGTAATCGAGCACCACCTTGCCGTCTGTCCTCATGCGTGGCCCGTCAAGCAGAGGGTCAGAAAGCAAGCGGTGGAGTGCTAGGAGTTCATTGCAGAAGAGATCAGGAAATTGGAAGCAGCAGGCCTTGTCAGAGGAGTGCTCCATCCCACGTGGTTGGCCAATCATGTAGTCGTGCGCAAAGCAAACGGGAAATGGAGGCTTTGTATAGACTTCACTGATGTCAATAAAGCTTGTCCCAAAGATCCATTTCCCTTGCCGCGCATTGACCAGATTGTTGACTCCACAGCTGGATGTGATTTGCTTTCATTTCTTGATGCGTACTCAGGGTACCATCAAATCTTCATGGCAGAAGAAGATGAGGAGAAAACCACATTTATCACCCCTTGTGGCACATACTGTTTTGTACGAATGCCCTTTGGGTTGAAGAATGCTGGTTCAACATTTGCAAGAGTAGTCCACGTCATTTTGAGCCACAAATACACAGAAATGTGGAAGCCTACATGGATGATATAGTGGTCAAGAGCAAGGACAAGGCTACCCTGATCCAAGATTTAGAAGAAACTTTTGCAAATCTGCACAAGATCAACCTCAAGCTCAGCCCCGAGAAGTGCGTGTTTGGAGTCCCTTCCGGCAAGCTTCTCGGGTTCTTTATGTCTCAGCGGGGAATTGAAGCCAACCCCGACAAGATTAAGGCCATCGAGCAGATTGAAGCACCGAAGCGCGTCAAGGAGGTGTGAAGGCTTGCCGGTTGCGTGGCTGCTCTCAGCAGGTTTATCTCTAAGTCTGCTGAGCGCGCCCTGCCATTTTTCAAAATATTGAAAAAGGCAGGTCCAATGAAATGGACTCCGGAAGTGGAGGCTGCGCTGCAGGACTTGAAGAGGTACATGTCCTCCACTCCAATACTTGTCGCACCTAAGCCACAAGAGAAGTTGCTGCTGTACCTAGCGGCAACCAATCAAGTGGTTAGTGTTGCGTTAGTAGCAGAGAGGGAGGCGGACGATGAGCCAGCAACCGCAGCAAGTGAATCCGGCGACAAGCAGGGGGCTTCTCCGACGAGCTCTGGTCCGGCAAGCTCTGGTCCGGCAAGCTCTGATCCCGACAAAGATGGATCTGCGCAGATGTGCAAGGACGTGCAGAAGAAGATGGTGCAGCGCCCAGTTTACTTTGTCAGCTCCCTTCTCCAGGGGGCTAGGTCGAGGTACTCTGGTGTGCAAAAGCTGCTTTTCGGCCTTCTCATGGCCTCGAGAAAGCTGCGTCATTACTTCCAGGCACACGAGATCACAGTCGTCACTCGCTTTCCGTTGAGAAGGATACTGCAGAATCCAGAAGCAACAGGCAGGATTGTCGACTGGGCCTTGGAACTGTCAAGCTTTGGCCTCAAGTTTGAGAGCACTGCAACTATCCAAAGCAGGGCATTGGCAGAGTTCATAGCAGAGTGGACGCCAACTCCAGATGAAGAAATTCCAGAGACAACCATCCCCATCAAGGAGACAAGCAAAGAGTGGCTGATGTACTTTGATGGTGCCTTCTCGCTGCAAGGCGCCGGTGCTGGCGTGCTGCTTATCGCACCCACCGGAGAGCACCTCAAATACATAGTCCAGATGCACTTTCCCAAAGAGCAAGCAACCAACAATACTGCAGAGTATGAAGGATTGCTTGCCGGTCTCAGAATAGCAGCCGACCTTGGGATCAAGAAGCTCATTATCAGGGGTGACTCGCAGCTTGTCGTCCGCCAAGTGAACAAGAACTACCAGAGCCCGTTGATGGAAGCATATGTTGATGAAGTGAGGAAGCTAGAAGAGCGCTTTGACGGCCTGCAAATGGAGCATATCCCAAGAGCTCAGAATGACATTGCTGATGGCCTGTCAAAATGCGCTGCACTAAAGTTGCCTGTGGAACCAGGGATCTTTGTGCTCAAGCTGACTCAACCTTCCGTGGCACCATCAACTAGACAGAATAAGAAGAGGAAGTTGGTTTCAGGTGACTAGTCTTCCGGCAGAGCACCCCGAAGCCACCGCCAAGAAAGTCCCCAAGATCAACGCCAATGATGCTGAGGGGCAGTCTGCTCCGGCAAACCTTGTGGTTTGTTCCGTCGAAGCAAACGCTCCCGACAAGTTTTGCTCCGGCAAGCTTGCCGGGGAATATCACGCTCCGGCAAAACCACAGGTTCTTGCCGTAGAAGCGGATGTTCCCGCAGCAACATGTATGCCTTTAGTCCTTGTTGTCGAGCCGCAAGCTCCAGCATGGGCGCAACAGATTGTCCGTTTCCTCCAGACAGGAGAGCTTCCCGAAGAGCAAGAAGAAGCTGAAAAAGTAGCCCGGCAGTCAAGTATGTACAAGTTTGTCGATAGCACACTGTACAGAATAAGACTCAACGGTGTGAAATTGAAGTGCATTCACCGGGAAGATGGGCAACAGCTGTTGGCAGAGATACATGGAGGCATATGTGGTCACCACATTGGCGCAAGAGCACTTGTCGGCAAAGCATTCCGACAAGGCTTCTTCTGGCCGATAGCCCTCCAGGATGCAACTACACAAGTAACCAAGTGTGAAGCGTGCCAGTTCCATTCCAAACAGATACACCAGCCAGCTCAAGCTCTCCAGACGATCCCTTTATCCTGGCCATTTTCGGTCTGGGGGCTCGACATCCTCGGCCCCTTCCCCCGAGCTGTCGGAGGCTTTGAGTTCTTGTACGTTGCAATCGACAAGTTCACAAAGTGGCCGGAAGTGGAACCAGTGAGGAAGGTGACAGCATAGTCAGCAGTCAAGTTCTTCAGGTCGATTGTTTGCCGTTTCGGGATCCCGAACAGGATTATCACTGGCAACGGCACGCAATTTACGAGCCGCACCTTCATGCAGTACGTCCAAGATCTTGGCGCCAAGGTCTGCTTCGCTTCTGTTGCTCATCCAAGAAGCAAAGGTCAAGCGGAGAGGGCAAACGCTGAAGTGCTGCGAGGCCTCAAGACCAGAACTTTCGACAGACTGCACAAGTGCGGAAGAAACTGGATTGAGGAGTTGCCGGTGGTTCTTTGGTCGATCAGGACGACGCCAAATCGAGCCACTGGCCAGACACCCTTCGCTCTAGTCTATGGAGCGGAGGCATTTCTCCCCACGGAACTCGTATACGGGTCACCTCGAGTGCTCGCTTATGATGAGCTCGAGCAAGAGCAGCTGCGGCAAGATGACGCGCTGCTCCTTGAGGAAGACCGTCTCCAGGCTGCTGTGCGAGCCGCTCACTACCAGCAAGCTCTGCGCCGCTACCATAGCCGCAGAATCATTCCCAGGAGTCTCGAGGAAGGCGACCTTGTTCTTCGGCGCGTTCAGTCGGCCAAGATTTATAACAAGTTGACGCCGAAGTGGGAAGGCCCTTATCGGGTGAAACGAGTCACTAGGCCCGGCACTGTCCGCCTTGAGACCGAAGATGGCATTCCGGTGAGCAACTCCTGGAACATCGAGCATCTTCGTAAGTTTTACCCATAAGGCGCGGTTGTCGGACCCTATCCGGCAACCACCTTTCTGTACAAGTCTTGCCGCTGTTGCATGTAATCCTTTGTACAGAGCCGGGCGCAGACCCCATGCACTAGTAAAATTCATGTGCCCCGCACATCTTGTCAGTTTCCTTATGCTATGATCCTTTTTCGCATATATTATCTGACACTTTGTGCAGCACCAGACCCCGGTAAGCGATAACGAGCCCAAGGCTCCATATCATTGCTTTATTTCTCTGTCTCTTTCTCAAAAGAAGGAAGGTTCCCTCGCCCACAAAGTTTACCAGGGGGGGAAGGAGAAGATAATGGTGTGGACCAGGCCGTTCAAAAAAAAGGTTTCTCCTTGCCGGGAAGCAGACGACAAAAAAGCTAAGTTGCCAAAGCTTGAGCGATCAGTTTTTGAGTTATTTTCCTTGAACGACCGTGCTTTGTATGAGAAACCTGTGCGCGGAGGAACCAATTCACAGCTAGCTGCACCCTTACTTTGTTTCGAGTCCGCTCAACATGGATGATATAGTGGTCAAGAGCAAGGACAAGGCTACCCTGATCCAAGATTTAGAAGAAACTTTTGCAAATCTGCGCAAGATCAACCTCAAGCTCAACCCCGAGAAGTGCGTGTTTGGAGTCCCTTCCGGCAAGCTTCTTGGGTTCTTTGTGTCTCAGCGGGGAATTGAAGCCAACCCCGACAAGATTAAGGCCATCGAGCAGATTGAAGCACCGAAGCGCGTCAAGGAGGTGCGAAGGCTTGCCGGTTGCGTGGCTGCTCTCAGCAGGTTTATCTCTAAGTCTGCTGAGCGCGCCCTGCCATTTTTCAAAATATTGAAAAAGGCAGGTCCAATGAAATGGACTCCGGAAGTGGAGGCTGCGCTGCAGGACTTGAAGAGGTACCTGTCCTCCACTCCAATACTTGTCGCACCTAAGCCACAAGAGAAGTTGCTGCTGTACCTAGCGGCAACCAATCAAGTGGTTAGTGCTGCGTTAGTAGCGGAGAGGGAGGCGCACGATGAGCCAGCAACCGCAGCAAGTGAATCCGGCGACAAGCAGGGGGCTTCTCCGACGAGCTCTGGTCCGGCAAGCTCTGGTCCGGCAAGCTCTGATCCCGACAAAGATGGATCTGCGCAGATGTGCAAGGACGTGCAGAAGAAGATGGTGCAGCGCCCAGTTTACTTTGTCAGCTCCCTTCTCCAGGGGGCTAGGTCGAGGTACTCTGGTGTGCAAAAGCTGCTTTTCGGCCTTCTCATGGCCTCGAGAAAGCTGCGCCATTACTTCCAGGCACACGAGATCACAGTCGTCACTCGCTTTCCGCTGAGAAGGATACTGCAGAATCCAGAAGCAACAGGCAGGATTGTCGAGTGGGCCTTGGAACTGTCAAGCTTTGGCCTCAAGTTTGAAGCACTGCAACTATCGAAAGCAGGGCATTGGCAGAGTTCATAGCAGAGTGGACGCCAACTCCAGATGAAGAAATTCCAGAGACGAGCATCCCCGTCAAGGAGACAAGCAAAGAGTGGCTGATGTACTTTGATGGTGCCTTCTCGCTGCAAGGCGCCGGTGCTGGCGTGCTGCTTATCGCACCCACCGGAGAGCACCTCAAATACATAGTCCAGATGCACTTTCCCAAAGAGCAAGCAACCAACAATACTGCAGAGTATGAAGGATTGCTTGCCGGTCTCAGAATAGCAGCCGACCTTGGGATCAAGAAGCTCATTATCAGGGGTGACTCGCAGCTTGTCGTCCGCCAAGTGAACAAGAACTACCAGAGCCCGTTGATGGAAGCATATGTTGATGAAGTGAGGAAGCTAGAAGAGCGCTTTGACGGCCTGCAAATGGAGCATATCCCAAGAGCTCAGAATGACATTGCTGATGGCCTGTCAAAATGCGCTGCACTAAAGTTGCCTGTGGAACCAGGGATCTTTGTGCTCAAGCTGACTCAACCTTTCGTGGCACCATCAACTAGACAGAATAAGAAGAGGAAGTTGGTTTCAGGTGACTACTTTCCGGCAGAGCACCCCGAAGCCACCGCCAAGAAAGTCCCCATGATCAACGCCAATGATGCTGAGGGGCAGTCTGCTCCGGCAAACCTTGTGGTTTGTTTCGTCGAAGCAAACGCTCCCGACAAGTTTTGCTCCGGCAAGCTTGCCGGGGAATATCACGCTCCGGCAAAACCACAGGTTCTTGCCGTAGAAGCGGATGTTCCCGCAGCAACAGGTATGCCTTTAGTCCTTGTTGTCGAGCCGCAAGCTCCAGCATGGGCGCATCAGATTGTCCGTTTCCTCCAGACAGGAGAGCTTCCCGAAGAGCAAGAAGAAGCTGAAAAAGTAGCCCGGCAGTCAAGTATGTACAAGTTTGTCGACAGCACACTGTACAGAATAAGACTCAATGGTGTGAAATTGAAGTGCATTCGCTGGGAAGATGGGTAACAGCTGTTGGCAGAGATACATGGAGGCATATGTGGTCACCACATTGGCGCAAGAGCACTTGTCGGCAAAGCATTCCGACAAGGCTTCTTCTGGCCGACAGCCCTCCAGGATGCAACTGCACAAGTAACCAAGTGTGAAGCGTGCCAGTTCCATTCCAAACAGATACACCAGCCAGCTCAAGCTCTCCAGACGATCCCTTTATCCTGGCCATTTTCGGTCTGGGGGCTCGACATCCTCGGCCCCTTCCCCCGAGCTGTCGGAGGCTTTGAGTTCTTGTACGTTGCAATCGACAAGTTCACAAAGTGGCCGGAAGTGGAACCAGTGAGGAAGGTGACAGCACAGTCAGCAGTCAAGTTCTTCAGGTCGATTGTTTGCCGTTTCGGGATCCCGAACAGGATTATCACCGACAACGGCACGCAATTTACGAGCCGCACCTTCATGCAGTACGTCCAAGATCTTGGCGCCAAGGTCTGCTTCGCTTCTGTTGCTCATCCAAGAAGCAACGGTCAAGCGGAGAGGGCAAACGCTGAAGTGCTGCGAGGCCTCAAGACCAGAACTTTCGACAGACTGCACAAGTGCGGAAGAAACTGGATCGAGGAGTTGCCGGTGGTTCTTTGGTCGATCAGGACGACGCCAAATCGAGCCACTGGCCAGACACCCTTCGCTCTAGTCTATGGAGCGGAGGCAGTTCTCCCCATGGAACTCGTATACGGGTCACCTCGAGTGCTCGCTTATGATGAGCTCGAGCAAGAGCAGCTGCGGCAAGATGACGCGCTGCTCCTTGAGGAAGACCGTCTCCAGGCTGCTGTGCGAGCCGCTCACTACCAGCAAGCTCCGCGCCGCTACCATAGCCGCAGAATCATTCCCAGGAGTCTCGAGGAAGGCGACCTTGTTCTTCGGCGCGTTCAGTCAGCCAAGAATTATAACAAGTTGACGCCGAAGTGGGAAGGCCCTTATCGGGTGAAACGAGTCACTAGGCCCGGCGCTATCCGCCTTGAGACCGAAGATGGCATTCCGGTGAGCAACTCCTGGAACATCGAGCATCTTTGTAAGTTTTACCCATAAGGCGCGGTTGTCGGACCCTGTCCGGCAACCACCTTTCTGTACAAGTCTTGCCGCTGTTGCATGTAATCCTTTGTACAGAGCCGGGCGCAGACCCCGTGCACTAGTAAAATTCATGTGCCCCGCACATCTTGTCAGTTTCCTTATGCTATGATCCTTTTTCGCATATATTATCTGACACTTTGTGCAGCACCAGACCCCGGTAAGCGATAACGAGCCCAAGGCTCCATATCATTGCTTTATTTCTCTGTCTCTTTCTCAAAAGAAGGAAGGTTCCCTCGCCCACAAAGTTTACCCGGGGGGGGGGGGTAGGAGAAGATAATGGTGTGGACCAGGACGTTCAAAAAAAAAGGTTTCTCCTTGCCGGGAAGCAGACGACAAAAAAGCTAAGTTGCCAAAGCTTGAGCGATCAGTTTTTGAGTTATTTTCCTTGAACGACCGTGCTTTGTATGAGAAACCTGTGCGCGGAGGAACCAATTCACAGCTAGCTGCGCCCTTACTTTGTTTCGAGTCCGTCAACAACTTAAGTGAGCTGCCAGCGCCCTTACTTTGCTTCGAGTCCGCTCAGCAACTTAAGTGAGCCGCTAGCGCCCTTACTTTGTTTCGAGTCCACTCAACAACTTAAGTGAGCTGCAACTAGTTGCGACAAGGTTGCTTGTCGGTAGCGGCCCCGCCAGCAGGCTGCTGAAGTTCCGCACTCGGCGCTCGCGGCAAGAGTGCCTGCACCGGCAAGTTTCCCTAAAAAGCGTAGGGCAGGACCATACAAAGCCAAGAGTCGAGTAAAGGAAGTAACACAGCTATTTGTTGCCTAAGATAGAGTTATATTACAAGAATAACTTGGCGCGCCTCTAATAAAGTGTTCCCATGACATGACTGGCAGCGACAAGAAAAGAAGAAAACGGACGGCCTAATCTACGCGACCGCCGTCAACCCTTTTGACCTTGTTCACCCTGTCGACGATGGGTGCGACGAGGGCCTTAAGTGCGTCAAGATCAGAGTCCGCCGGTAGCTTCCTGAGGACATTGGTGAGGTTGAGGCCCGGATTGCGGAAGGCCACCTTCACCAGCACCTTCTCCAGAACTCCGGCACAAATCGAGCGTGACTCGTCGGCCAACTGCTTCGGGATCCGTTCCCGGAGTTGCTGGAGCACCGCCGCCACGCCTTTGAAGAACAAAGTGAGCTTTGCGCTGGGTTGGAGGTTCTCGTCAGAGGAGTACCCGAAGCCTTCCACCCCCAATTGCACCAGCTCCTCTTCGATGACTGCAGCAATGTCCACGAGGCCCTCTGACCAGAGCTCCACAGTATCTCTGAGAAGATTCTGGGTTTCGGCGGCCCTCGCAAGCAGCGCCTCGTTGGCCTCGATGTCCTTCTTCAAGTCTGCCTCCCGTTTCCTGGCGCTGTCCAATGTCTCTGTCAAGGTGGCCAGCTTCAGCGTCAGATCAGCGTTGGAATCCTTGGCGGCGCTCAATTCCTTGCCCCTCTCGGCGAGTCGGCCCTGTAGCTCACCGTGGGCAAGGGCGTCCTTCTCGCGCTCTAGCTTGAGGGCGGCAAGCTCTTCGCCACCAACCTTCAGATCAGTTTCTAGCTGCGCCACCTTTGCCTCCAATTCTTTCTTGACGGCCTCGGCAGTCGCAGCCGTATCCTTTGCCTCTTGGAGCGTCCCGCCAAGTGCCCGTTCGCGCGCGGCAAGCTCCTCTTCGTGGCTGTCGAGGTTCACTTTCCGCTGAGTCAGCTCGCCTTCTCGCGCGTACAGCTTCTCGCCGGTGAGCCGCTGCTGCTCTTCAGCTTCGGCCTTCTCGAGGAGGAAGGCCTTCCGTTCCTCGGCAAGCTGCTCCCGCTCCTCCGCCAAGGCCTGGAGAGTTTCTTGACGAAGACCCCGGAGCTCCTCCGCACGCTTCTCTATGTCCACGCTCGCCCTCGCGGCGAGCGCTTCCCGGGACTCCAACTTGACTTGGCGGGCGCGGTAGAGCGCCAGCAGCCTCCGCAGCAGCCGCTCCTCCTCGGGCTCTTCACTGCTGCTTCCCGGCGCGTCGACGATCGACAACCCGGCGGAGGCAAGCACCTCTCCATCCAGAGCTTCTCCTTCCACCGGCGCCCTGGAGCTCGACGCCCAGGGGAGCTTGATGAAGATACCCTCGCCAGCCTTCAGATAGGCGTCGGGCTGGGGCTCCTCGGAGCCTGGCGCTGCGGCAGCGGCGGAGGGATCGGCGGTCGGTGCAGCGCCTGACGCTCCTGCGGCCTCAGGGCTGTCAGTGCGATCGCCAGATCCCCCACCAGCTTCCTCGGCGGCAGCCTTGGCGGCCTCTTCGCCGGCGGGCGCGTTAGCGCCGGCTCCTTCTTCGGTGGCCGCGGCATCATCAGTATTGCCGCGCGCGTCTTCTTCGCCGCCCGCCTCGGTCTCCATCGGATCCGTGGAGGGTGGGTCTGACGACCAAAAAAGAAGGAGAAATCAAACAAGTATTCGAGAAGAGAAATCAGCAGAAGACTACAAGGAAAGTTTCGGGCAAGAAGGGTTACCTGTGCTAGGATCTGCCGTCGTGGCCTCCACCGCTGGCGGATCATCAGCGCCCTCCCTTGCCGGAGGCTCCTCCCTTACCGGAGGACGCTCCCTCGCCGGGGAGTCCGCCCTTGGTGGCGTAGTCGAAGCAGACGACGAGTCGGAGGAGATCACCACGCCCTCCTGATCAAGCTGTTCTGCTCCTGCACAAACAAAACAGAGATCGGATGTCAACAAAGGAAAAGAGCAACCACGCGCATCCAGAAGCAAAAAGTAAGCCATATGCTTACGCTGGGGACTGCGCTGGGGGCTGCTCTGCGAAGTGACGGCCGGGTCTGGCAAGGTAGTCACGGGCGCGCCTCCTGTCGTCGCAGTGGGCTCGTCCTCGATGACCACCACCTGAGCCTTGGCCCTCTTCGCCGCCCTCTGGGCCAGAGTCCTGAAAAGGAGAGCCCAGGGTGAATCAGATCCGATGCAAGACAAGATCAGCAAGTTGAAGAACTATAAGAACAAGCAAGGGAATCTTACTCTTCTTCCTCTTCCTCGTCGAAACTAAGCGCGTAGAGGTCGAAGTTCAGCCCACCTCCGGCGCGACGAGGTGGAGGAGTGGGATCCCTTGGCCGCTTGGCGGGGACTGCGGCGCCAGCCCGAGACGACCCCGCACGGTTGCCACTGCGGCGGGAGGCGCCCCCGCGGCAACCGTAATTGCCGCGGTGGAGCGCGTCGTGCGGCGCTGCGGCTGTTGACCAGCTTGCCGCCCTGCTGCATCCCCGATCCTGCTGAGGCGCCTTCTTGGCTGCACTGGGGGCTGCATTCCAGGTCCTGCTCCCGGCAAGCTCCCCGGAGGTGGCGGGCCGCTCGTACCCTCGGCAGGCTCGTTCGACTCAGCGTCGAGCGTGGCGAGCTCTTCTTCCTCTTCGGGCTGCTCCCGTTCGGCAATGCTCATCGCCAACGCCGCGTCCGCTTCCTCCATGGTGAACCCGAATTCACCCGCGGCCGCGGCTGCCGCCGCCTCTTCCGCCCTGGTGGCGATGCGCTCCATCTCTTGCTCAGTGGTGTCGCGGGTGAGGAACTTCTTCTCGTCAGCATTGACCGCCACCTCCACTAGGCTGTCAAAGAACTGCTGCACGATGTCACCGGCGGGCTCTTGCCAAGTTGGAGCGATCCCGTGCGAGTCACACGAAGGCATCATTGTGCAGATGCGATCGCGCGAGGAGTTGTTGCACAGAGGAACGACGCCTGCTGGCAACCTGAACCACTCGGGATGCTGTGGGTCATGCTTGAATATCTCCTTAAGCATCCCGTCCAATTCTAGGACGGTGAAATTGAAGTTGAGGCCTCGACGCAACCTCATTATATCTGCCGGGCCTCCAAATTCCCAGGCAGGTCTCCGCCTCGCCTGCAGAGGGGCGATGCACCGGTGAAGGAAATCTGCGCCGACAGCTCCCACAGTCAGCCCGGCAAGCCTGAGACGCAAGATCCGAGTGGTGGCGATCGTCAGCTTGTCGTCGTCCGCGGACAGAGCGCTCCAGTTATTGCCGCGCACTGCTGGAGCTTGGCGCAGGGCGGTGAACGGCTGCGGGCTCTCTTCTACAATCCAGCACCAATCTGCTCTCCACTCGTCCCACTTGCTGCGAAGCTCCCCCTCTAGATAGGTGTCCTTCTTGCCGGCCCGCGAGATCCAGGCGATCCCGCCAGCAAGAGGTTCCCCTCTCTCGACACGAGGCATAAAGAAATGGCGGAAGAGTGCTACGTTGGGGTGGACTCCGACAAAGTTTTCGCATAGATGGGCGAAAACTGCCATGGTCAGAACAACGTTGGGGGTGAAATCAAGGAGGTGGAGTCCGTAGGTGTTCATGATATCACAGAAGAAATCAGAGAATGGCGGGCAGAGCCCGCAGTAGAAGAACACGACGAAGAAAGGATATCCGTTAGCTGGACCTGCTCGCGAGGCGACGGCAGAGAGTACCTTTGTGCGCGGATGCGCCCACGTCTCCGTCGACCAGAAGAGATAGTACCACTCCCTCAGCTCCTCCGCGGAGAGCTCGGGGGGGAAAGTGGCCCGCTCCTTCCGCAGCGCCTCAAGCCGCTGCGCTTCGGTCGACTTCACAGCTTTCGCGGTCGCGGCCTTCGTGGCCTTCCCCTTCCCAGGCTTCGGAGGCATGGCGGAGGTGGTGGGGGAGATCGACGGCGCTGGTGGTGGCGGCAGCGACGGGAGCGGAGCGCTGCTCTCTTTCGACTTTGGAAGCGGAGGGGGGCGGCGGAGGTTTCTGAGATTGCAACAGCGAATGGCGAAGATGGAGGAAATGCCCCTGTTTCCCCTGCTTATAAAGAGGGACGGGGCGGACGTTTCGGCCTTCCAAGTGAACAAACTCCCACGATCTCTCCCACGACGCCGCGTTTGACGCGTGCCGTTCTGGGCGTGCGCGGTGGGGGCGGAGTTAGATTCGGCGTGACCTAGGCCGTGCGTGCCCGTGCACTGTTTTGGGCCTGGCCCAACAGCGCTCGGCACCGTGTATGGCCCAGGCCCGGGGGCTCCTGTCGGGGTACTAGAGTAGGGGTACCCTATTACCCCGAACTCGTGCACGGGCAGTTGCAGCGCCCCGCGGCAAGGCTTGCCGGGTTACCGCCAGGACCCTCCGTGGTTCCCTTGAAGACCATTCAAGAACAAAGTATTCAAATCAAAGCCCCGGCAAGAGGAACTTGCCGGGAAGGCCAACCAAGGCCCCGGCAAGAGGAGCTTGCCGGGAAGAGACAAGACCCCGGCAAGAGGAGCTTGCCGGGAAGGCCACTCAAGACATACCAAGAAAGCTTGCCGCGACGCGCCCTGCGTCCCGGCAAGAACCGGCGAGCGACAAGCTTCCAGACGCGACAAGACGACGGCCGTGGCAAGGAGCATGCCGCGGGAAACCCCCACTTCGTGCCCGCGCTCCAGCTCACCTGCTAATGTGTCGCTCTGGGACTCTCCCAGAGCGCAGGTGGCGGGAGGCCGTGCAGCTAGGGGTACGTGGTGGCAAACGGAGATGAAGAGAAGCCCATCGTGGCAAACGGTGGCACTCCTAACGGTCACCTTTTGCACTGTTTAGGAGACTCAGACAGGCATTTAATGCCTTTGTCCCCTGCCGTCAGACTTAGTTAGGGCGCACTGTATCCACAGTAGCGGTAGCTGCACCTACCGCATCCTTTTCCATTTTTACCCTTCTTGTCTATGTTGCCCCCTGTCGGTGACCCCTTGAGAGTATAAAAGGAGGCCCAAGCGCAACGTAGAGGGGTTGGAAGAATTCAGAGGCTCGAGCAGTTCGGCTCGTTCAACACCAGGAACACTCTCAAGCTCAGTTTGGCAGCGTCCATCGCTCCTGAGCAAGAATCCAATATACACAAACAAGCAGCAGTAGGGTTTTACGCATCCGTGCGGCCCGAAGCTGGGTAAAATCGCCCACGTGCACTGCCTCGATCCGCTCTTTGTGCGCTCTCCGCCCCCCACCGAACCGAAAAGGGGCCCTGTCCCCATAGGTGTCGGCGGGAATCAGCATCGCCCCGCGACACCACCATACCTACCTATGGATTGAGTAAGATCCCTCAAGTAAGTTGTCATCCGTGCAAGCGATAAAAATTGCCCTCTAAATATGTATGACTTGTTAGTGTGGGAGAAAATAAGCTTTATACGATCGTGTGATACGGAAGAAATAAAAGCGACAGACTGCATAATAAAGGTCCATATCACAAGTGGCAATATAAAGTGACGTTCTTTCGCATTAAGATTTTGTGCATCCAACCATAAAGGCGCATGATAACCTCTGCTTCCCTCTACGAAGGGCCTATCTTTTAATTTTATCTCCTACCTTGCATAAGAGTCATGGTGATCTTCACCCTTCCTTTTACATTTTATCTTTTGGCAAGCACAACATGATGGAAAGATCCTGGTATATATGGCTAATTGGATGTGAGTTTTCATGAACTATTATTGTTGACATCACCCTTGAGGTAAAACGTTGGGAGGCAAAACTATAAGCCCCTATCTTTCTCTGTGTCCGATTAAAACTCCATACCCATAAGTATTGCGTGAGTGTTAGCAATTGTGAAAGACTATATGATAGTTGAGTATATTGACTCTTTCCTATGTTATGCTAAATTTCAATTCCTCCAATGACTGAGATTATAGTTTGTTAGTTTTCAATGAAGTTTATGATTCATACTTGAAATAGTGATTTAATTGTTACTCTAGCATAAGAGATCATATGACAAGAATTATATAAGTTGTTGTTCTAAGAATGATCATGATGCCCTCATGTCCATATTTTATTTTTATCGGCACCTCTATCTCTAAACATGTGGACATATTTTTCGATTTCGGCTTTCGGTCGAGGACAAGCGAGGTCTAAGCTTGGGGTAATTGATACGTCCATTTTGCATCATGCTTGTATATCAATATTTATTGCATTATGGGCTGTTACTACACATTATGTCACAATACTTATGCCTATTCTCTCTTATTTTACAAGGTTTACATAAAGAGGGAGAATGCCGGCAGCTGGGATTCTGGGCTGGAAAAGGAGAAAATATTAGAGACCTATTCTGCACAGCTCCAAAAGTCTTGAAACTTCATGGAAGTCATTTTCAGAATATATAAAAAATACTGAGCGCAAGAAGTTCCAAAGGGGGGCCATGCCCTGGCCACGAGGGTGGGGGCGCGCCCTACCCCCTAGGCGCGCCCCCCTACCTCGTGGGCCCCCTGGTGGCCCTCCAATGCCCTGTGCTATATGGAGTCTTTCATTAAGGAAAAAATCATAAGCAAGCTTTCGGGATGAGACTCCGCCGCCATGAGGCGGAACCTTGGCGGAACCTATCTAGGGTTCTGGCGGAGCTGTTCTGCCGGGGAAACTTCCCTTCGGGAGGGAGAAATCATTGCCATCGTCATCACCAACAATCCTCTCATCGGGAGGGGGGCAATCTCCATCAACATCTTCACGAGCACCATCTCCTCTCAAACCCTAGTACATCTCTTGTATCCAATTCTTGTCTCTAAGTCTGGGATTCGTACTTGTGGGTTGCTAGTAGTGCTGATTACTCCTTGTAGTTGATGCTAGTTGGTTTATTTGGTGGAAGATCATACGTTCAGATCCTATATGCATATTAATACCCCTCTGATTATGAACATGAATATGATTTGTGAGTAGTTACGTTTGTTCCTGAGGACATGGGAGAAGTCTTTCTATTAGTAGTCATGTGAATTTGGTATTCGCTCGATATTTTGATGAGATGTATGTTGTCTCTCCTCTAGTGGTGTTATGTGAATGTCGACTACATGACACTTCACCACTATTTGGGCCTAGAGGAAGGAATTGGGAAGTAATAAGTAGATAATGGGTTGCTAGAGTGACTGAAGCTTAAGCCCTAGTTTATGCGTTGCTTCGTAAGGGGCTGGTTTGGATCCATATGTTTCATGCTATGGTTAGGTTTACCTTAGTACTTTTGTTGTAGTTGCGGATGCTTGCAATAGAAGTTAATCATAAGTTGGATGCTTGTCCAAGTAAGGACAACACCCAAGCACTGGTCCACCCATATACCAAATTATCAAAGTACCGAATGAGAATCATATGATCATGATGAAACCTAGCTTGACGATAATTCCCATGTGTCCTCGGGAGCGCTTTACTCTATATAAGAATATGTCCAGGCTTGTCCTTTGCTACAAAAGGGATTGGGACACCTTGCTGCACTTTATTTACTTTTGTTACTTGTTACTCGTTACAAATTATCTTATCACAAAACTACCTGTTACCTATAATTTCAGTGCTTGTAGAGAATACCTTGCTGAAAACCGCTTATCATTTCCTTCTGCTCCTCGTTGGGTTCGACACTCTTACTTATCGAAAGGACTACGATAGATCCCCTATACTTGTGGGTCATCAGAAGCATAAGATGAAAATGCATATTCTTGGACATAACCCCGCCGTTTGGGCTATTGTGTGTGTTGGCTTGCAAGGTGAATTCTTTGATGGGAGAGAACCAAACCGTGAAGCTACCGCGGAAGAGTTTAAGATGCTACAATACAATACACAAGCTTGTGATATTCTCTTCAACGGATTGTGCCCCGAAGAATTCAACAAAATCAGCCGTCTTGAGAATGCAAAGGAAATTTTGGATACTTTGATTGATATGCACGAAGGTACCGACTCCGTCCAGGAATCCAAATTGGATGTGCTTCAAAGTCAACTTGACAAGTTCAAAATGAAGGATGGTGAAGGTGTCGCCGAATTGTATTCTAGGCTTGCTCTCATCACAAATGAGATTGCCGGCTTAGGAAGTGAAGAGATGACCGACAAATTAATCACCAAGAAGATCCTAAGAGCCTTGGATGGAAAATATGATACCATGTGCACACTGATCCAAATGATGCCCAATTACAAAGATCTCAAGCCAACGGAAGTCATTGGAAGAATTGTTGCTCATGAGATGTCACTCAAGGATAAGGAAGAGCTTCACAACAAGTCAAGTGGTGCTTACAAAGCCTCATCTGATGCTCCCACATCATCAAGCAAGAAACAAACCTTCAATGAAGAATTGAGCCTAATTGTAACACCCCGAGACTATTGCACCAGGTGTCTTGTAGTTATTTGCCATCGTTGCCATGTCTTTTGCTTGCATGTTGCATCTTGTCATGTCATTTTCCGCATTGCATCTGCATGTTTTCAAAACTTGCATCCGTCCCGGCCTCCCCATTCCTTCCGTTGTCCATTCTGAGTCCAGACACCCTTGCATGCGCCCGCGGCACGCCCGAAATATTATTTTATAAGTGGTCGGAAAATGTTCTCAGAATGGGATGAAAGTTGGCGTGTGGTCTTATTATAGTGAAGATAGACCGCCTGTCAAGTTTCATCGCATTCGGAGTTCGTTTGACGCTCCAACGATTAACTATAGCGACAGTATAGTCGGTCAAACGTCGGACGTTTTCGGTCACCAGAAACAATCGCCGGGTCTTTCTCTCTTCTCTTTTCTCAGCCTGAGGCCTTCTGCACAGTCCGCTACCTACCCCCAGACCCAACCTAAGCTCTCTCGTCAGCCAGCGGACCTCCTCGCGCATGTCCGAAAACTGTCCCGGACCCGACCCAGACAGTTGCCACCGTTGGACTCACATCATCCCCAAACATCTACAAAACGTCTCCATTTTCTTATTTGGACTCCCTAACTATTTTATCCGAGATCGTCTGATTATGATCGGAGGGACGAGATAGCCCTACCCACACCCACTTACTATAAATATCAGTGCAATCGTCGGACCGATCCCTAATCCCTAAGGATCCTCCTAGCCGCCGCCACCACACTGTTTCTTCTTTGTTTTCTGTGTCCGACCAACCATCACGCTCCGTTCCACGATCTCCTCGCCCGACAAATTGCAAGCCGCGGCAGCAGTCCGTGTCCACCCCGTCGCTTGCCGGAGACCAGGGTCGTCGGAGGCCGCAACCAACTCTCCGACCAGCAGGTCAACAGCGCTGGGCCTCTCCTCATCCTCACCCTATTTTCCCTGGTTCCTCTCTAATCCCCACGCCGCATCAGCTGCAGGACGCCGCCGCCTTGGTCAACCCTTGCCGGAGCTCCGTCAACGCCCCGTTGGCCGGATCTGGCCCGGAAACAGGCGGATCCATCCATCCTCGTCGACCGCCATGGCGCCCGTGCCCTGGATCAGCCGCGCCGCCCTGGATCCCTGTGGCGTCGGCCTCTGCTCATTTCTGCACCGGACGGAGGAGATCGAACCTTTGTCCCGCGGTCTCCTCTGTTTCTTCCTCGAGACCGCGGCAACTCCAGCGCCATGGAAGCCTCCCGACGGACGTTGCGCCCTTGCCTTCCTCCCCGCCTGGATCCGGGACAGTTTTCGGATGTGCGTGAGGAGGTCCGCGGGCTGACGAGAGAGCTTAGGTTGGGTCTAGGGGTAGGTAGCGGACTGTGCAGAAGGCCTCAGGCTGAGAAAAGAGAAGAGAGAAAGACCCGGCAACTGTTTCCAGAGACCGAAAACGTCTAACATTTGACCGACTATACTGTCGCTATAGTTAATCGTTGGGGCGTCAAACGAACTCCGAATGCGATGAAACTTGACAGGCTTTCTATCTACAGTATAATAAGACCGCACGCCAACTTTCATCCCATTCTGGGAACATTTTCCGACCACTTATAAAATAATATTTCGGGCGTGCCGCGGGCGCGTGCAAGGGTGTCTCGACTCAGAACGGACAACAGATGGAACAGGGAGGCCGGGATGGATGCAAGTTTTGAAAACATGCAGATGCAATGCGGATGATGACATGACAAGAAGCAACATGCAAGCAAAAGACATGGAAACAATGGCGAATAACTGCAAGACACCTGGCGCAACGGTCTCGGGGTGTTACACTAATGGTAAAGAACTTCAACAAGTTCTACAAGAGTAGAAGCAAAGAAAGAAGTTCCAAGTCAAGGTCCTACAATGACAAAAGATCTTCTAGTCGTGAGCGTAATTGCTACAGTTGTGGAAGACCCGGACACTACTCCAATGAGTGTACGACTCCCTACAAAAGAAGAGAAGATTCTCCCAAAAGAAGAAGCAGAAGAGAAGAATCACCACCAAGAGAAGGGAGGAGTAGAGATGATCGTTATGAACGAAAACCCTCTCAGAGAAGCAAGGATTCTGAAAGTAAAGAAAAGTCATCAAGGAGCTACACAAAAAGAAGACATCAAGCTCATGTTGGTGAATGGGTATCCGGCTCTGACTCCGACAATCACTTCAAAAGAAGTTATCACTCCGACTCCGAATATACTCAAGATGAAGGTGCTGCCTGTCTAGCACTTGTGTCAACCAACTCCTACGACATATTTGACTCACCAAATGAAGGAATTGGAAGGTGCTCCATGGCCAAAGGTCCAAAGGTAACACATCCCGAGTATGTTGATTTCAATAGTGATGAAGATAATTTGTTGGGTGATGATGATTTACTTGTTGACAACTCTAGTGATGAAAACTATGATGAAACGTCAATTAATCATGCTAATCAAGATAAAACGAATGATGATGATAAGAAGGAGATTGAGCGTCTAACTAAAGAACTAAACACTCTTAAGTTAGCTCATGAAACTACCTTGGAAAATCATCGAGAACTTTTAAAGACTCATGATAAACTACGCTTTGAAAAGCTCAACCTTGAGCAAGAGCATGAGTTTTTAAAGGCAATCAATGATGATCTTTGCAAGAAAAGTTCTTCTTCCATTGCCAAGCATTTACTCTTGTCTACTTACATGCCACAAGTTAAATCTAGCAACAAGGGCAAGAAAGATTCCTTCATCTACTAGTAACAACAATCATGCTAAATCCAATATTGTTGCTTCTAGTAGTTCTCTTGATTCAACTAATGATTCTCTTAGCCAAGTTACACTTGAGCAAGAAAATATCTTATTGAAGGGAATTATAGAGAAAGGTGTTTACAAGAGCCTTGCCGGGAGTAAGCAATTTGAGGAAATTGTGCACAAGCAACGAAGACACCGGAAGAATCAAGGTGTTGGTTTTGAACGAAAGTTCAATGCCAATGGAGTTGAGTGGGAAGAAGATCAATACCCCAAGACGAAGTTTGTTCCTCAACAAGAGAAGTATGATCCTACTTCTTTCAAGGGGACACAAGCTCAAGATAATCTTCCACCACAAGATCACAAGCAAAAAAGGCAAGGACAAGCTTCAAGAAGAAATTGATGCATTTGAAGAAGCACCCAAGGCCTTGGTCAAGTGGGTTCCCAAGACCACATCAAGTTCTACTTCATCAAGTACAACTACAACTCCAAGGGTTCCCATCAAGATGGTGTGGATCCAGAAGAAGAAGAACTACAGAGTTCTTGAGGGTGGCTCTGCCAACATATTTCACTCCAATCATTTTAGTGAGGACAAGTGCGAACAACTTCCATATCTTGCACTAGTTCAAGGAGTCACAAACCCTCTTGTTGGTAAGACAAGGGACAAGGTAATCTAATGCTTTCATGGACATCATCTTATGTATGCATCACTCTGTGTCTATGGATATCCTTGTTTGTTCCTTGTGGGACTAACCCATGTAGGTATTGAAAGTGCAACTCACTCCAAAGGATTGCTCCAAATGATCTACATCAACATTGATGTCAGGACCCCGATTCCAAGTTACATCGATCTAGTCAGTAACACCTCATATCACATTGCGGCCTCACGCACGGTATCCCCACGAGTGTCGCCTTACCATGGCCCGGGACCGCTTGCGCCCTTTGGCTCACGTATATGATAGTGTTGCTAGCATCCATATGACGGAGAACCCGGGCCGACATGGCTAGTCGTGAACCCAAAGTGGCACAGACCTATGGAGACCGGCATACATGAATCACATCGAGCATGTCGGTCATCAGCGAGTGAATCCGGGCTGTAGCACTGGGCTAACAAGACTCCACGGAACTCGGGCTGTAGCAGGCTAGGCAGGACTCCGGATGTCACCGCGTGACATTTCACCGAAGGGACAGACATAGGAACAAAGTGAAACACATGCCGGCCAGTCAAGTGTCCTGAGCAGTAGTGCTGGGCTAGCAGGACTCCGGTGAACCGGGCTGTAGCGGACTACTATGGCTCGAGGAACACTAGACTACATTTCCCCATAAGAAAGGCTGCCAAGGATAAACAACTAGATTGTCGGATCCCACACATACCAAGCATTTCAATCATACACACAATATGCTCGATATGTGCAAATACAACATGGCATCACAACAAAACTCTACAACTCAAGTACTTTATTTAAAGGCTCCAAAGAGCCATACATAACATGTTCATACAGGTAGGGGTCACATGACCCGACACTCAAGTCATACAAGCATACAAGCACATGCGGAAGCAAATAGTCTGAGTACAGACACTAGAAAGAAAGAAGGCTTCTCGAAGCCTGTCTGTCTACATAGGGCCCTCCATGGCCAGGATCACCACCTGGGTGGCAAGTCACTCATCGACGTCGAGATCTACATAAAACCCATCGGAGGGGGCAGTGTTGTCGTCTGAAAACAGTAATTAAACAAACATGAGTACAAAGGTACTCAGCAAGTCTTACATCAGAACCTACTATACATGCTCATTCTCAAGAAGGTGGTGGAGTTGTTGCAGCAAGCCAGCTTTGAGTCTTGGCTAAGCTATCCTACGAGACTCCACTAGTAATGTTGTTTTCGCACAAGAGTCCACTACTCACCAACACAATACTCCACCGGGGATCCTCCCTCGTCATCCTACGGGAGGGCCATCCTCGGTACTCACACTTATCTTGAGTCCTTTAGTACTATCCAATAACTTGTCTATGAACTGTATAGGCAACCAAGTAGTCCTTTACCGCGGACGCGGCTATTCGAATAGTTTTATACCCTGCAGGGGTGTACCTCATCACACATGTTTCCACCACTTAGCGTCTGCACATGACATGTGCTCGGCAGACTTCAAGTGAAAACCAACGTGGGTGTAGACCACGACCTGACTAACCACACAAGTCTCCAGTCCAGGTTTATCGCCTATTCAGGTTCCATCCGCAAGGAAATCCGGCCGGGGTGTCCTCAACGGCCCCAAACAATGTGTGCAGGGTTCCCGAGACACCAAACGGGTGACTCGGTACACCGTGCCATGGTGTATCTACCGCATCATAGCCCACCCCTAGGGTCAGCGCTTCGCACGGCCGCCAACACATAACCTACAAACACCAGAAACTAGTTGCAACTCCTGGACAGAGGACGAGAGGGGTCAGTAAATCGAGCGGGGTCATATTTCAGGGCCTAATGTGTGGTAGTAGCTGAATCTTAAATCACGCATACAGATCTCAGTTCTTATGGACAACCTCAATGAAACAACCCACCATGTACTCCTACATGGCCTCTCATCGATACCTTTACCAAAACATGTTCAACACATCCCTCACATTACCGACATAATCATTTCACTCTAGCCCATCACCCAAATGAACCAGACCTGACACAACTCTAAGCATAGTAGGCATAGCAAGATAGGAAACACATACATGGCTCAATCAACTCCTACACATGCTAGAGGGTTTCATCTAGTTACTGTGGCAATGACAGGTCATGCAGAGTATAAGGGTTCAACTACCGTAGCACACAGCAGTTTGAATCACGTTGTCTTAATGCAGTAAACAAGAGCAGAAGCGAGAACATGGCTTTGTATCGAAATGATCAATGGGTTTCTTGACTGATGTAGTGGTAGTAGGGTACTGCCCTTCAGACGGATATTCGGGGTTATCCTCGGAGGCAGAACCTACCACGAAAGACACACCGAACATAATCAATACATGATGATATGCAACAATATGATGCATGCTATGACATGGCAATATGAATGTGTCTTGTCCTAATGCAAGCTAAAACAGAAAGGAATGAACTCATTTGAATCAAAGATTCAAATGTTAGTTCACTTAACATAGCCATATTAGTGCATTATCTTATTTTGCTTAAAAAGCAAGGTTATCTTGTTTTGTCATGCATGAAACCATTACCAAAGGATAGATTGAATTTTTATGATCAAAATTCATATATAAATCTTTTCATTTGGAGTTACAAATTAATTTCTATGATTTTTAGAAGTTTTGGCTATTTTCTGGAATTTCCTGTATAAAAATAAATCCAGAAAATGAATAATTGCGTCAGCACTGCGTCACTGTGACATCAGCGAGTCAAAGGCGCCAGGGCCAGTCAAACTTGACTGGTGGGCCCTGTCTGTCAGTGTCTCAGCTAACTGACATGATTAAGTTGACACTAACTAACTGTCAGTGGGGCCTGGGCCCACATGTCAGTGACCTAATCTAACTAAAATTAGTTAGCACTAATCTTGAACTAATTAGCAGGTCGGCCCCACCTGTCATAGGCTCAGGGGGAAGTCAACTTGGGCCCACACGTCAGTCCACGGGTCAAAACATGGTCAACTCGCCGGCGGCTTGACGCCGGCGACGACAGACCTGGCGGAGGGGCTCGGGTTTTGCCCATAGTCGACCAAATCGACTGCGGTTTGCAGCTACGTGACGCGGGGAGCGAGCCGCATCGAGTGGTGGCAGTGGGTGGAGCTAGGGTGGCAAGAAACATCGCCGACGACGACCTTGGTGGTCGTCGGAGTTCGGGCAAGGTCGAAACCAAGGCTGCGGGGCGCGGCGAGGCGCGTGGAAAGGTGCTACAGGCTGCTTGGGCTGTGACGAATGTGATGGCATGCTCGAAATCAAGCCAGCGTGGCTGTGGCCACCACGACGACGTGCAGAGGCGGCGGTGCCTGCGGGCGAGCTCAGTGTGGTGGTTGTGGTGCACAAGAGGCAAGCGGGGAGGATGGGAAGGTGCAGCAGCTCACAGCGGTGGCGTAGGAGCTGACGACGCGGTTGGGGACGAGCTGATGCAGCAGCGACGACGATGGGGATCTGCGGCGGTGCTCGGTGGAGTCGAGCTCGAAGAAGACGAAGCAGGGTGCGCGAGTGCTCGGGGCTCGAGCTGCTTGACGGAGAGGACGGTGGCGGAGCTCGTGGACACGGCGGGGCGGTCCAAGGACGACGGTGGACGTGACTATGGTGGCGTGGCTGCGGCAGCGTCGGCCATGGCTTTGGGGAGCGAGGGAGAGAGCAGGGGGGAGGAATGAGGTGTCCAGAGGGTCGGGGTGGCGCCGCGGAGGCGTTTCGAGGCATCACGCTGGTGCGGGCGACGACAGGCAGGCAGAGAGGTGGCGTGGTGAGCTCCTGTGCTCGCCGTCGAGCACCTGCTCGCCTCGCTGGCTAGGCGAAGTAGTTGCGTGGAGCGGCTGCTGGGCCGGGCCAGCTAGGTGGGCCGGCTGGTGGGCTTCCAGGTAAGTCTCTGGTCCTTTTTTTGTTTTCGCTTTTATTTATTTCCTGCTCTGTGTATTGAAATAGAATAAATACTATTTCATTTCCAAAAACTCTGGAAATATTCAGAGGCACATTTGGGAATATTCTCAACTGCCTAAAAATTCTTCCAAGATTATTTGAGCACTTTAAAATATTTATAGCATTTAAAATGCCCAAATTCAAATACTTATGGCTTGTTCAAAAATCTAGAATGAATCCATAAATTGCAAAACCATTTTTGGCAGAGGTTTTAGTCAAGACCAAAAATGGTGGGCTTTTATGAAGTGCATTTTGGGTTCATTGAAATTCCAATTGTTGGAAATTAGTATTTTCAGGGGGGTGTTGGGATTGATTAGGCCCCATTTCAAGTTTAAAAGAAATTTAAACATGATGCACATGTTCATCCAACCCTAATGCATGACTAAAAGCAGGGATGTGACAATTGAGCATCTACATCTTCGACACCTACATGAAGTCATCATTGACAAAACCCAAGGTTAGTTCATCCCTCTTAGGGGGGATATCACATCTAGGGGGAGCTTTACTCTAACCAATTGAGCTAAAGCAACTCTAATGGTGTGAACACAACAATGCTTTATGTAAAAGTGGTAACCCCACTTGTGCTTAAATGATGAGTATGACCTATGATCAAATGTTCTCAGTTGACTCCTAAGTCAATATACTCATACATAGATGACCTATTCATCGCCAAATTGCTTGATAGATGCTAGAGTGTTTGTGCATGCTTTATCACATATTTCATTTGTCATTTTATTGTATGAGCATGTTGGTTGCATATTTTACTCATTCGAGGACATCCATTTGTTGTTTTGATTGTTTGGCTCTTTCTCTTTTGCCAAATGGATGGACAAGAATGCCTAAGAACTCCCTCTAGCTATCTATGCTTTTCTCGTCTCAAATTCTATGCATGCTACATCACAAAGTTTGATCAAGTCAGATTCGAACCACTTTGTGTGAGGAGCACTCGGAGTTCCCGATTCGTCATAGACTTAAACCTCCAAAACCTCTTTGTGCATCTCGGTCTGACCGATTCATCCTTTTCGGTCCTACCGAGTCACTAAGTTGATCTAGGGTTTTTTAATATCGGTGCAACCAATTAGAACCTTTCGGTCACACCGAGTTGCAGTAACTGCCTGCAATTTTGCATCTCGGTGCCACCGAGTCGTTCCACTCGGTCACACCGACAGGGTCAGGTTATATATACCGACGGGCCAAAATTTGGAAATTTTTCCGAATCTCCTCGCCCGCGCATAACTTACTCTGCCTCCTCGGGTCTCCGGATCGTCCTCTCGTCGCCTGCAACCTCCCGCCACTGGTCTCCGCCACCATCAACGGAAATCTTCACCACCGTTGCACCGTAGCAAGTTCATTGCCGAACTAGGGTACGAACTTGATCATTGTGCTAATCCTTAACTTTGATTCTTAGCACATTGCTTTTCCATGATTCTTGCCACGAATGAAATCATCATGTCCAGTGAAAACATCCGTAGATTAGTTTTCATTTCAAAATTTAGGGTTAGGTCTCCGCCGAATTCATCTCGGACCGACTGAGTTGTAAAAATCGGTCTCACTAATTTTGACTTAGGCCAGAGCACACACGTTTTTGGTCTAACTGAAAATTGCAAAATGGTGTGACCGAGTTCAATTTTCTGTGAAACCCTAGCAGGCTCGGTGCCACCGAACTATGACTCGGTCTAACCGAGTTCACTAGTTTAGGTTCCAAAACTGCTTCGGTATCACCGAGTTTACAAATTGGTAGATCCGAAATGCTTTATATGAAGAACTAAAAATAAGTTTTTGAGTCAATATTTTTGCAAAACTCATGTACTTTGTGATGCTCATCTACTCTACCTCATCTATAATCTATTCATAGGGTCTGATGACAGTTTTCCTGCATGATGTCTGACCAAAGTGATAGCCAAAGTAAGTCTGAGGAGCAGGTTCAACTGAGTGAGGGCACTAGTCCCTCCAGTTCATCTGATGATGGTAGCAGGAGCACACCAAGTAACTTGCCAAAGGCAGCCACCAGAAGAAGGAAGAAGAAGACCTCAGATTCAGAGGATGAGGACTATGTGGTTGTTGAGGAAGAAGTCAGCTCCAAGAAAAAGGTCATGAAAAACGAGTATGGCTCAGCTGCTACAGTCAAGCCAGTGATGCATAAGAAGGCACCAGCAAAGAGAGTCCCCATGTCTAAGGCCAGAGCATCCACTATGGAAACCTCCAAGCCATTTGAAGAGGCAGTTGGAGAAGGCAAGAAAAGGAAGGAAAGGGTCAAGAAGACCACTGCCAGAGTTCTTGGCAGATCATCAATTATGAGAGATGATGATGAAGAGGAAGAGGATGTTGCACCAGCACCCAAAGCTCAAAAGCTCATGGGAGATGCAATCAGATCAAGGGATGCTCCATCTAAGCCCAAAGCTGCTCCCAAGGCAGCTGCTCTAGCTCAGAAGCCTAAGAGAAGCACTAGAAACATTTCTGCTGAGGAAAGGAGCAAGGCCCGAGTGCCTGAAGCTGCTAAAGAAGATGAAACTCAAGTTCTAAGGAAGCTGAAACCCAAGATCCCTGACCACAATGATGCACATCCAGTCGTAGAAAACATGAAAATTAGGAAGGATGCAGCATTGAGAATATGCAGAGAGTTTGATCCATATGCTATCATGAGAAGAACTGCTGTGGACTACAGGTTTCACACTAAGAAACAACAGGACTTCTACAAGACAGTGTTGCTTGACAAGAAGCCCATTGTGTGTGACATGAAATGGGTAGACTGGGAGTACATCCAGAAGAATGAAGATCACTATCCTAGTGTGTATGATAGCTTTAAAGCATGTGGATTTGATGAATTCGTTCCACAAAAGCTCATCAAGTGGAATGATGAGCTGATCATGCAGTTCTACTCCACTGCCCACTACTATCCAGATGGGAAGATTGTTTGGATGTTTGAGGGTACTAGGTACCAGTTGTCTATTGATGAATGGGCTTAGTTGATCAATGCCCCAAAAGAAAGTGAGGATGACTTGGATGTTTATGCAGAGAAAAAGAAAGACCACAACACTATGGCCAACATGTACAAGGAGATCCGAGATGCTGCCTTGGATACACACAAGTTTGGATGTGTCCACTACTTGTTGTCTGGTCTGCCTACCATAAACTAGATTCTGAGGCACACACTGCTACCTAAGTCAAGTGATCACAAGACGATCAGAGGACATGCTATAAACTTCCTACACATATTTGATGTCCCACAGAAGTTCAACGTCATGAGACTGATTGTTGAGACAATCAAGAAGACTGTTGCTGATAAGAAGAGGAGTTGTGGGTATGCTCCACAAATTTAGGAGCTCGTTAACTCAAAGATGGGCATAGGCACATATCTTTTGGACAAGGAACACCTGCCCATCTATCCTGAATTTTAAGACAACACTATGGTGATGGATGAAAATGAACCATCTTCAGCTCAAGCACATGAGAAGAGAGAGAAGGCAAAGGCAGAGAAAGCTACAAAGATGCCAACAGTTAAAGAGGCATCTCAAGTGTTCTTGAAATCCAAACAAGATCAACTTGCATACCTGATCAAATCCACCCTGAGGACTGAGAAGGGCTTGGCCACCCTGACTAAGAACCAGGAGAGTTTGGAGAGGATCGTTGAGCAAAGATTCTATGATCTGGATGTCAAGGTAACTGAGATCCAAACTACAGCTGAGCAGCTACAGGAGGAAGCAGAGGAGAGGAAGGGCAAGTCTACTACTGATGCTTTCAAACGAGTACCACGAGGTCCAAGGTCTGCTGTAGTGCCTTTGACATATACTCGAGCTTCAGTGTCAGCACCAGTAGCCACATCTCCAGTTCCACCTCCAGCACCCACTCAATCAACTCCAACTACTTCATCAGAAGCCTTCATCCTTGGAGTTCTCTCTACACCACCTCCTGAAGATCAAGCCAGAGAGTCATTTAGCACTATGCATTTTTTAACTTTTTGGTAGCTTGTTGCCAAAGGGGGAGAAAAATGTATAGATCATAGGCTTTGAGAGAGTGTGTTGGTTTTTATATCTCTTGCTATTTTGTTTGAAACTTTATTGTGTGCTTGTGTGAGCTACTTGTGAGATACTTGTTGATCATGTGTTTGAACATTTGCTAGCCTTAATGTTTTGTTGAATGATACTATCTTTTATATCTCTTATATTATCATTCACTTGCTTGGTGATGAGTGCATGCTTTTAATCTCTATCATTTTGAGCGCTCCACCAAGATGTATGTGACATGGAAGAGTAACCCATGATCCTAATCGAATGTTCATTTGCATTCAAAAGCAAATTTTAAATAGTGCACAAATTTAGGGGGAGCTCTTGCTTATCACATACTTCTCAAAGCGACGATGTTTTTCAAATACTATTTATCATTTGTCGAAGCTTTGAACTATATGTTGTCATCAATTACCAAAAAGGGGGAGATTGAAAGTGCAGCTATCCCTGGGAGGTTTTGGTAATTCCTAACAACATATAGCTCATTGAGCTAATGTTATTCCAAGATGAATATTTCAGGAAAGCTCAATGGTTGGCGTGGCATGGATTGGAAAGTGGACCCTTCAAAATGTTAAGGATAAAAGATTGGCTCAAGCTCAAAGCACAAGACTCTACATTTTCTATTTTAGTGATCCAAGATCACATTGAGTCTATAGGAAAAGCCAATACTATTAAGAAGGGATGAGGTGTTGCCTAATGTGGTGCTTGCTCAAAATGCTTAGTAATATGCTCCAAAACTCTCCACTACTTTCTCATATCCACATATATATGTCCCACACCGAAAGTCAAACTCGGCCCCAACGATTCTTTCTATCCGGCACCACCGAGTTTAGTTGACATAGCCACTACCAGAAACCCTAATATTTTTGGTCTCACCGATAGGGATCTAGGTCTCACCGAGATGGGATTGTAATCTCTCTGTTTGCCTCCGTGATGTTTCGGTCAAAACGAGATGAGCGATCGGTCCCACCGAGATTGCAATGTAAACTCTCTGTTTCCCTTCCGTAACACTTCGGTCCAACCGAGATGAGCGAATCGGTCCCACCGAGTTTGCCTGACCAACTCTCTGTTAGTCCATTGCCAAAATCGGTCTCACCGAGTTTCTCTAATCGGTCTCACCGAGATTACGTTATGCCCTAACCCTAACGAAATCGGTCCCACCGTGTTGACACGTCGGTCCCACCGAGAATCCTAACGTTCACATTTTGAACTAAATCAGTCTGACCAAGTTTCATGATTCGGTCTCACCAAGTTTGGTGATTTGTGTGTAACGGTTAGATTCGGTCCCCTCCACCCATTCTTCATTTGTGGAGAGAGCCATCAGAACATGCCTACACTTCCAATACATATTTTCTGAGAGAGAACCACCTACACTTATGTTGAGGTCAAGATATTCTATTCCAACCACTTAAATCTTGATCTATAGCCTTCCCCAAGTTGCTTTCCACTCAAATCTTCTTTCTACCTAATCAAATCCTATGAGAGAGAGTGAGTGTTGGGGAGACTATCATTTGAAGCACAAGAGCAAGGAGTTCATCATCAACACACCATTTGTTACTTCTTGGAGAGTGGTGTCTCCTAGATTGGCTAGGTGTCACTTGGGAGCCTCCGACAAGATTGTGGAGTTGAACCAAGGAGTTTGTAAGGGCAAGGAGATCGCCTACTTCATGAAGATCTACCCTAGTGAGGCAAGTCCATCGTGGGCGACGGCCATGGTGGGACAGACAAGGTTGCTTCTTCGTGCACCCTTCATGGGTGGAGCCCTCCGTGGACTTGCGCAACCGTTACCCTTCGTGGGTTGAAGTCTCCATCAACGTGGATGTACGATACCACCACCTATCGGAACCACGCCAAAAATCTCTGTGTCAACATTGCGTTTGCTCCCTCAAACTCCATCCTTTACCCTCATCTGCAATTGTTTTACATTCCGCTGCTATACTCTTAGAATTGCATGTATAGGTTGATTACTTGTTTGTGCTAAGTTGCTAAAATCTGCCAAGAACTAAAATTGGGAAAAAGCTAGATTTTTATTTGGTCAAGTAGTCTAATCACCCCCCCTCTAGACATACTTTCGATCCTACAATTGACTCTAGTGCAAGTGGGAGACTGAAGGAAATATGCCCTAGAGGCAATAATAAAGTTATTATTTATTTACTTATATCATGATAAATGTTTATTATTCATGCTAGAATTGTATTAACCGGAAACTTAGTACATGTGTGAATACATAGACAAATAGAGTGTCACTAGTATGCCTCTACTTGACTAGCTCGTTGAATCAAAGATGGTTAAGTTTCCTAACCATAGACATGAGTTGTCATTTGATTAACGGGATCACATCATTAGAGAATGATGTGATTGACTTGACCCATCTGTTAGCTTAGCACGATGATCGTTTAGTTTGTTGCTATTGCTTTCTTCATGACTTATACATGTTCCTATGACTATGAGATTATGCAACTCCCGAGTACCGGAGGAACACTTTGTGTGCTACCAAACGTCACAACGTAACTGGGTGATTATAAAGGTGCTCTACAGGTGTCTCTGATGGTACTTGTTGAGTTGGCATAGATCGAGATTAGGATTTGTCACTCTGATTGTCGGAGAGGTATCTCTGGGCCCTCTCGGTAATGCTCATCACTATAAGCCTTGCAAGCATTGTAACTAATGAGTTAGTTGCAGGATGATGTATTGTGGAACGAGTAAAGAGACTTGCCGGTAATGAGATTGAACTAGGTATTGAGATACGATGATCGAATCTCGGGCAAGTAACATACCTATGACAAAAGGAACAACGTATGTTGTTATGTGGTTTGACCGATAAAGATCTTCGTAGAATATGTAGGAGCCAATATGAACATCCTGGTTCCGCTATTCGTTATTGACCGGAGACGTGTCGCGGTCATGTCTACATAGTTTTCGAACCCGTAGGGTCCGCACGCTTAATGTTCGGTGATGATCAGTATTATGAGTTTATGTGATTTGATGTACCGAAGGTAGTTCGGAGTCCCGAATGAGATCGGGGACATGACGAGGAGTCTCGAAATGGTCGAGACGTAAAGATCGATATGTTGGACAACTTTATTCGAACATCGGAAAGGTTCCGAGTGATTCGGGTATTTTTTGGGGTACCGGGGAGTTACGTGAATACGAGGAAGAAGTAATGGGCCTCATGGGCCAAGTGGTGGAAGAGAGGAGGCAGGGCGCGCGGCCCCCCTAGCCCAAACCGAATTGGACTAGGGGGTCGCCCCCCCCCCCCTTTCCTCCTTTTCCTCCATCTCCTTCCTTCTCCCTCTCCTCCTTCCTTTCCTCCTCCTAGTAGGAGTAGGAAAGGGGAGTCCTACTCCTACTAGGAGGAGGACTCCTCATCCTGGCGCGCCCTACAGGGGCCGGCCGGCCTCCCCCTTGCTCCTTTATATACGGGGGCAGGGGGCACCCTAGAACACACAAGTTGATGTGTTAATCTCTCCTAGCCGTGTGCGATGCCCCCCTCCACCATAATACACCTCGATCATATCGTAGCGGTGTTTAGGCGAAGCCCTACGTCGGTAGCATCATCATCACCGTCATCACACCGTCATGCTAACGAAACTCTCCCATGAAGCTTTGCTAGATCGGAGTTCTTGGGGCGTCATCGAGCTGAACGTGTGCTGAACTCAGAGGTGCCATGCGTTCAGTACTTGGATCGGTCGGATCATGAAGACGTACGACTACATCAACCGTGTTGTCCTAACACTTCCGCTTTCGGTCTACGAGGGTACGTGGACACACTCTCCCCTCTCGTTGCTAGGAATCACCATGATCATGTATGTGCGTAGGATTTTTTTGGAAATTACTACGTTCCCCAACACTAGATACATCCATTTGAGGGACAAGTAATAACGGACGGTGGTATTACTATACTTGCATCGCGAGATAATTGATTGTCTAGCATTACTCTGCATCTTATCTACCCCGCCCTCCACTTTCTCCAAATTATCATATCTACATTTACTCTTACCAAAATGTTGAATAAAGCAAATGCCACTACACACATTGATGTGTGCATTCCTCTTGTCAGTACCTTTTGCCTTGTAATGATGTACTTAATTAATTGCTATTTGATTATGTATCATCAGTGTCCACCTGAGCTTCATTATCCTCTGTTTCTTCCAATATTATTTGATCTATATTTACTCTTTGCAAAATATAGAATAACGGCAATGCTTATAAAGAATTTTCTTTGAGGAATTTATTGAATTATACTTCCATCAACATGGAGAAGGGTGTCCAGCCCGTGTTAACATGTAATGTCAAACTTTGTTCTAGTATAGATTTGGATAGGCATCATTTCCTCCACTGCTGTTTACTTTGCTGTTTACATCTGATTGGATGTTTGCAAAAACTACCAGTTTTAAATTGTAGTTGTAAAAACATGTTCCTTATGCAGAATAGATCCATTTATTTGCTTACATAATTGTGAAACCTGTTACATGTCTCCTTATTTCTCTTTCAGATCTATATCTCTTATGCCAGGCAGAACTTTAGGGAAGATAGTGAGCCAAACCATCTTGAGGATAGCGAGATGACCCCAAGGTCTTGTCTTTATGAAGACGTTGAGTTGAAGCTACTCACCAGGAGGTGTGAGACAACCTCTATGCAGTCGCTGCCTCAATCAGTTCGACTTCTTCAGTCTCAACTTAAAGCGGAAAGGCTTGCTTCAGCTCAGCTCTGACTTGAAGTCAAAGATATAATGAAGATGTCAGGGGACTGCTGTGCGCACTATGGTGCCATACAGCTAGGGATGAAGCATCTATCATTGAGACAATTGAGGTCTCATCAGCTTGTTCGGCTGCTTGTGGGGCCCGACCTTGCCAGGCCTAGTGCCTTCTGAAGTGCTCTTAGTTTTGTATATTCTTTTGTCGGCGCGTTTATATGCACTGGTGGTGACCTTTGATGCCCAGTGTATGTAATCCGCAGTCATGTTGCATTTTATTATCAACGGTAGCGAACTTTGATTCCCAGTGGATGTAATATGTCGTAATTTCTTTATTGTATAGTCTAGGTTTATTCTTTGGTCGGTATGCTGTAATTTAGGACGGAAGGTTCAGTGGATCTCAGTGTTGTCGGTCTTCAAGCCGGCCCATTACTCATATGGGCCAAAACATGGGCCTATAATCATCTTGGGCCATTAGCAGGTCTAAACCTATAGTAGTTTCCCACCTTTAATAGGCTGAGTAAAGTTCTGGCCAGCTGGGCCAGAGAATACGATGGGCTTTTAACAGGCTAAAACCTAGGATTGGGCTAGAGATAAGCCAAAAAATTCACGGGCCAATACAGGCCGTAATTGCCTAAGGCCCATGTTGGGCCCAAATAGGATGAGCAGTTAACAGGCCAAAATATATCTCGGGCCTGTTTGGCCCAATAAAATTATAGGCCCAAAAGTGTCATGGGCCATTATCAGATGGCCTGTAAGCAAGCCGGATTCAATGCGGGTTGTAATTAGGCCCAACTGTTACACATGCCATTAACAGACCGATAGGCCAGTTGGGCAGAAATTTATCCACGAAGAATACGGGCCATTAAGAGGCCTAAAGTTACTTCGGACAAGAAATAGCCCATTTTCTGCGTGGGCCATTAAATGGCCTAAAGTTAAACTGGGCCGACAACATCCCAGATACTCCACAAGCCGTTAACAAGCCGAAATTATTATCGGGTGATGTCTACTACACAACCTTCTTCTTGTAGACGTTGTTGGGCCTCCAAGTGCAGAGGTTTGTAGGATAGTAGCAAATTTCCCTCAAGTGGATGACCTAAGGTTTATCAATCGGTAGGAGGCGTAGGATGAAGATGGTATCTCTCAAGCAACCCTGCAACCAAATAACAAAGAGTCTCTTGTGTCCCCAACACACCCAATACAATGGTAAATTGTATAGGTGCACTAGTTCGGCGAAGATATGGTGATACAAGTGGTATATGGATGGTAGATATGGGTATTTGTAATCTAAAAATATAAAAGCAGCAAGGTAACTAATGATAAAAGTGAGCGTAAACGGTATTGCAATGATAGGAAACAAGGCCTAGGGTTCATACTTTCGCTAGTGTAAGTTCCCTCAACAATGATAACATAATTGGATCACATAACTATCCCTCAACATGCAACAAAGAGTCACTCCAAAGTCACTAATAGCGGAGAACGAATGAAGAGATTATGGTAGGGTACGAAACCACCTCAAACTTATTCTTTCCAATCAATCCGTTGGGTTATTCCTATAAGTGTCACAAACAGCCCTAGAGTTCGTACTAGAATAACACCTTAAGACACAAATCAACCAAAACCCTAATGTCACCTAGATACTCCAATGTCACCTCAAGTATCCGTGGGCATGATTATACGATATGCATCACACAATCTCAGATTCATCTATTCAACCAACACATAGAACCTCAAAGAGTGCCCCAAAGTTTCTACTGGAGAATCACGACGAAAATGTGTGCCAACCCCTATGCATAGGTTCATGGGCGGAACCCGCAAGTTGATCACCAAAACATACATCAAGTGAATCACGTGGTATCCCATTGTCACCACAGATACGCACGGCAAGACATACATCAAGTGTTCTCAAATCTTTAAAGACTCAATCCGATAAGATGACTTCAAAGGGGAAACTCAATTCATTACAAGATAGTAGAGGGGGAAGAAACATCATAGGATCCAACTATAATATCAAAGATCACGGAACATCAAGATCGTATCATCTCAAGAACATGAGAGAGAGATCAAACACATAGCTACTGGTACATACCCTCAGCCCCAAGGGAGAACTACTCCCTTCTCTTCATGGAGAGCACCGGGATGATGAAGATGGACACCGGAGAAGGATTCCCTCTCCGGCAGGATGCCGGAACGGGTCTAGATTGGCTTTCTGTGGCTACGGAGGCTTCTGGTGGTGGAACTCCCGATCTAATCTCTGTTCTGGAAGTTTTAGGGTACGTGAGTATATATGGGTGTAGGAAGTACGTCGGTGGAGCTTCGGGGGCCCCAGGAGGCAGGGGGCGCGCCCTAGGTGGGTGGGCGCGCCCCACCCTCGTGGGCACCTCCCTTCTCTCCTGACGTGGGGTCTAAGTCCATCCGGTAGCTTTCCTTCTAAAAATAACTTCTCCAGTTGATTTCGTTCCGTTTCGGTTCCGTTTGATATTCCTTTTTTTCGAAACACTGAAATAGGCAAAAAAACAGCAAATCTAGGCTGGGCCTCCGGTTAATAGGTTAGTCCCAAAAATAATATAAAAGTGGATAATAAAACCCAATATTGCCCAAAACAGTAGATAACATAGCATGGAGCAATCAAAAATTATAGATACGTTGGAGACGTATCAAGCATCCCCAAGCTTAATTCCTGCTCGTCGTCGAGTAGGTAATTGATAAAAACAAAATTTTTGATGTGGAGTGCTACTTGGCATAATTTCAATGTAATTCTTCTTAATTGTGGTATGAATATTCAGATATGAAAGATTCAAGACAAAAGTTCATATTGACATAAAAATGATAATACTTCAAGCATACTAACCAAGCAATTATGTCTTCTCAAAATAACATGGCAAAAGAAAGTTCATCCCTACAAAATCATATAGTTTAGTCATGTTTCATTTTCATCACACAAGAATGCTCTCATCATGCACAACCCCGATGACAAGCCAAGTAATTGTTTCATACTTTAGTAATCTCAAACCTATAAACTTTCACGCAATACATGAGCGCGAGCCATGGACATAGCACTATAGGCTAATCAATGGGCTATGGAGATGCCCACCGATTGATGTTAATGCAAGGAGTAGGGATTGCCATGCAATGGATGCACTAGAGCTATAAATGTATAAAAGCTCAACAAAAGAAACTAGTGGGTGTGCATCCAACTTGCTTGCTCACGAGGACCTAGGGCACTTGTGGAGGCCCATTGTTGGAATATACAAGCCAAGTTCTATAATGAAAAATTCCCACTAGTATATGAAAGTGATAACATGAGAGACTCTCTACTATGCAGATCATGGTGCTACTTTGAAGCACAAGTGTGGTAAAAGGATAGTAACATTGTCCCTTCCCTCTTTTTCTCTCATTTTTTGGGCCTTCTCTTTTTTATGGCCTTTCTCTTTTTTTATTCCTCACTTGGGATAATGCTCTAATAATGATGATCATCACACTTCTATTTATTTACAACTCAATGATTACAACTCGATACTAGAACAAAGATGACTCTATATGAATGCCTCCGGCGGTGTACCGGGATATGCAATGAATCAAGAGTGACATGTATGAAAGAATTATGAATGTGTGAGGATGAACGGAATGATGGAAAGTTGCATGGCAATATATCTCGGAATGGCTATGGAAATGCCATAATAGGTCGGTATGGTGGCTGTTCTGAGGAAGATATAAGGAGGTTTATGTGTGAAAGAGCGTATCATATCACGGGGTTTGGATGCACCGGCGAAGTTTGCACCAACTATCAATGTGAGAAAGGGCAATGCACGGTACCGAAGAGGCTAGTAAGGATGGAAGGTGAGAGTGCGTATAATCCATGGACTCAACATTAGTCATAAAGAACTCACATACTTATTGCAAAAGTCTACAAGTCATCAAAAACCTCGGCACTACGCGCATGCTCCTAGGGGGATAGATTGGTAGGAAAAGACCATCGCTCATCCCCGACCGCCACTCATAAGGAGGACAATCAAATAACACCTCATGTTTCAAATTTGTTACACAGCGTTTACCATACGTGCATGCTACGTGACATGCAAACTTCAACACAATCACTTCTCAAATTCACAACTACTCAACTAGCACGACTTTGATATTATTACCTCCATATCTCAAAACAATCATCAAGCATCAAACGTCTCTTAGTATTAAAAAACACTAATAAGAATTTTTTTAACTATTCTTTGAATACCAAGCATATTAGGATTATTTAAGCAAACTACCATGCTGTTTAGGACTCTCAAAATAATATAAGTGAAGCATGATAGTTCATCTATTTCTTCAAAATAAAACTACCACCATGCTCTAAAAGGATATAAGTGAAGTACTAGAGCAACCAACAAACTACTCCGAAAGATATAATTGAAGATCAGTGAGTAGTCGAATAATCATGCAACTATATGAAGACTCTCTAACATTTAATAATTTCAGATCTTGGTATTTTATTCAAACAGCAAGCAAAGAAAAATAAAATTACATTCTAAGAATAGGAAACATCATGTGAAGAAGCAAAAACTTAGGATCAACCGATACTAACCGATAGTTGTTGAAGAAGAAAGGTGGGATGCCAACCGGGGCATCCCCAAGCTTAGACGCTTGAGACTTCTTGTAATATTATCTTGAGATGCCTTGGGCATCCCCAAGCTTGAGCTTTTGTGTATCCTCAATTCCTCTCATATCACGGTCTCCCTAAATCTCAAAAGCTGCATCCACACAAAACTCAACATGGACTCGTGAGATAAGTTAGTATAAACCATTGCCAAAACCTTATCATACTCTACTATAGAAAATCACTAAAATTATTATTCAACATTGCATACTAAATGTCTATGCTTATTTAATAGTCCTATCCTCAAATAGAATCATTAAAGAAGCAAACATATGCAAACAATGCAAACATAACAGCAATCTGCCTAAACGGGACAGTCTGTAAAGAATGCAGCAACATCCATACTTCCATAACTCCAAAAATTATGAAAGAAAATTCCCACTGTAGTAAATTTATCAGAGCTTAATATTCAAAAGGTTCAACATTTTATCACATTCTGAATTTTCTATGGAATTATTGCAACAGCGGTAAACTTTCTGTTTTCAAACTGCAACATGTGGACTTCTAAAATAGGCATAGTAAAGGCTATCAATGCCACTTTTATTGAAATAAAAGATGCAAAACATTGTTCTAAATAACAGCAAGAAAATCCTAACAAAATAAATTGACGCTCCAAGCAAAACACATATCATGTGGCGAATAAAAATATAGCTCCAAGTAAAGTTACCGATGAACAAAGACGAAAGAGGGGATGCCTTCCAGGGCATCCCCAAGCTTAGGCTCTTGGCTATCCTTGAATATTACCTTAGGGTGCCTTGGGAATCCCCAAGCTTAGGCTCTTTCCACTCCTTGTTCCATAATCCATCGAATCCTTACCCAAAACTTGAAAACTTCACGACACAAAACTTAACAGAAAACTCGTAAGCTCCGTTAGTATAAGAAAATAAATTACCATTTCAAGGTACTGTAATGAACTCATTCTAAATTCATATTGGTGTAATATCTACTGTATTCCAACTTCTCTATGGTTCATACCGTCCGATACTACTCATAGATTCATCAAAATAAGCAACCACCACATAGAAAACAGAATCTGCCAAAAACAGAACAGTCTGTAGTAATCTGGATCAAACTTATACTTATGGAACTCATAAAATTATAAAATAAATTTATGGACCTGAGGAATTTATCTATTAATCATCTTCAAAAAGAATTAATTAAATATCCCTTTCCAAATAAAAATGGCAGCAATTCTCGTGAGCGCTAAAGTTTCTATTTTTTACAGCATGATCATAAAGACTTCACCCAAGTCTTCCCAAAGGTTCTACTTGGCAAAAACACTAATTAAAAGCATAAAACCACATATAAACAGAGGCTAGATGAATTATTTATTACTAAACAGGAACAAAAATCAAGGAACAAAAATAATATTGGGTTGCCTCCCAACAAGCGCTATCGTTTAACGCCTCTAGCTAGGCATGATGATTTCAATGATGCTCACATAAAAGATAAGAATTGTAACATAAAAAGAGCACCATGAAGAATATGACTAGCACATTTAAGTCTAACATACTTCCTATGCATAGGGATTTTGTGAGCAAACAACTTGTGGGAACAAGAATCAACTTGCATAGGAAGGTAAAACAAGCATAACTTCAAAACTTTAAGCACATAGAGAGGAAACTTGATATTATTGCAATTCCTACAAGCATATATTTCTCCCTCATAATAATTTTGAGTAGCATCATGAATGAATTCAACAATATAACCAGCACCTAAAGCATTCTTTTCATGATCTACAAGCATAGAAATTTTATTACTCTCCACATAAGCAAATTTCTTGTTAATCAGAATAGTGGGAGTATCATAAGAGACTTGAATACTATAAATTGTTTCCACATTAAAAGAGTTATGTTCAGAAAAAGGGTAATCATAATCATGATAAGTTTTATAAATATAATCATCACTACTTTTTATAGCATATGTATCATCACAATAATTATCATAAGTAGGAGGCATGCTATCATCATTATAAATTTGCTCATCAAAACTTGGGGGACAAAAAATATCATCTTCATTAAGCGTAGCATCCCCAAGTTTGGGACAAACATTAATTGTAGCAAGTATATTCTCAAAAACATCATCTTCATCAAACATAGCATCCCCAAGCTTGGGCCTTTTCATATCATACGCATAATCACTCTCATCATTAATAGTATAGATAGCACCAATAGTATAGCAATTATCATATTCTTCCAAGCAAGTGCCAAAAAGATTTTCAAGATCATAAGAAGTATCATTATCTTCCACAATTATATTTTCATGAGGAACAATAGTAATAGGAGCAACATTATTTGGTGGAGATATCTTTTTACCTCTCTTCCTTTTTCTTTTCTTCTTCTTCACCATATCATGTGTGGGTTCAATCCTCTTTTTGGAGCTCCTTATTAATGAGATTGGTTGAATAGAAGGCTCCTCCTCGTCACCTGATTCATCATAAGAAATAATAGGAGGATATTGGGAAGTCTCTTCCCTTTCATTAGTATTCTCTTCATCTTCTATTGGTTTCCTTTTCTTTATGTAACTGGCAATATAAGGGTTTTCGATGCAATTCACCGCACAATACATATAAATTTCCTCTAGATCAAAGCCAAGAAGTTTATAACGGGCAAATTCTGGAAGATGCTTAGTTATACATTTCATTTCTTCGTAACCCATAAGAAAACTGAGTTCATTATAATGTGCAAGGGAAATCAAGTCATCACAATTTTTGGACACGATTAGATCATGAAACAATTTGCATTGGATAGATAAATGACCCTGTTCATTGCAAAGTCCACAAGTACGACCAAGAAAATTTAAATTTTTAGCACAATCATCTAGCCTTTCTTGCAACAACTTAGTTTCTAAGTACTTATGCCTCTTGCAATATCTATCTTCCCTATTTGGTGTGTACTTACAAACCCAATGCACTCCACAAAAATTGACATGTTTATAGGAGACATTTTCATCATAACTAGTGCAATCATCATTAGTACTATGGATATTCAAGGAGTTCATACTAACAACATTGTAATCGTGCTCATCATTCAAAGATTTAGTGCCGAACATTTTATAGACTTATTCCTCTAGCACTTGAGCACAATTTTCCTTCCCATCATACTCACGAAAGATATTAAAAAGATGAAGCGTATGAGGCAAACTCAATTCCATATTTTTTTATAGTTTTCTTTTATAACTAAACTAGTGATAAAACAAGAAACTAAAATACTCAATTGCAAGATCTAAAGATATACCTTCAAGCACTAACCTCCCCGGCAACGACGCCAGAAAAGAGCTTGATGTCTACTACACAACCTTCTTCTTGTAGACATTGCTGGGCCTCCAAGTGCACTGGTTTGTAGGATAGTAGCAAATTTCCCTCAAGTGGATGACCTAAGGTTTATCAATCCGTAGGAGGCGTAGGATGAAGATGGTCTCTCTCAAGCAACCCTGCAACCAAATAACAAAGAGTCTCTTGTGTCCCCAACACACCCAATACAATGGTAAATTGTATAGGTGCACTAGCTCGGTGAAGAGATGGTGATACAAGTGGTATATGGATGGTAGATATGGTTATTTGTAATCTGAAAATATAAAAACAGCAAGTTAACTAATGATAAAAGTGAGCGTCAACGGTATTGCAATGATAGGAAACAAGGCCTAGGGTTCATACTTTCGCTAGTGTAAGTTCCCTCGACAATGATAACATAATTGGATCACATAACTATCCCTCAACATGCAACAAAGAGTCACTCCAAAGTCACTAATAGCGGAGAACGAACGAAGAGATTATGGTAGGGTACGAAACCACCCCAAAGTTATTCTTTCCAATCAATCCGTTGGGCTATTCCTATAAGTGTCACAAACAGCCCTATAGTTCGTACTAGAATAACACCTTAAGACACAAATCAACCAAAACCCTAATGCCACCTAGATACTCCAATGTCACCTCAAGTATCCGTGGGCATGATTATACGATATGCATCACACAATCTCAGATTCATCTATTCAACCAACACATAGAACCTCAAAGAGTGCCCCAAAGTTCCTACCGGAGAATCACGACAAAAACGTGTGCCAACCCCTATGCATAGGTTCATGGGCGGAACCCGTAAGTTGATCAACAAAACATACATCAAGTGAATCACGTGGTATCCCATTGTCACCAAAGATACGCACGGTAAGACATACATCAAGTGTTCTCAAATCTTTAAAGACTCAATCCGATAAGATGACTTCAAAGGGGAAACTCAATTCATTACAAGAGAGTAGAGGGGGAAGAAACATCATAGGATCCAACTATAATAGCAAAGCATGGGATACATCAAGATCGTATCATCTCAAGAACACGAGAGAGAGAGAGAGAGAGAGAGAGAGAGAGATCAAACACATAGCTACTGGTACATACCCTCAGCCCCAAGGGAGAATTACTCCCTCCTTGTCATGGAGAGCACCGGGATGATGAAGATGGCCACCGGAGAAGGATTCCCCCTCTGGCAGGGTGCCGGAATGGGTCTAGATTGGCTTTCGGTGGCTACGGAGGCTTCTGGCGGCGGAACTCCCGATCTAATCTCTGTTCTGGAAGTTTTAGGGTACGTGAGTATATATGGGTGCAGGAAGTACGTCGGTGGAGCTTCGAGGGCCCCACAAGGCAGGGGGGCACGACCTAGGGGGGTGGGCGCGCCCCCACCCTCGTGGGCACCTCCCTTCTCTCCTGACGTGGGGTCCAAGTCCATCCGGTAGCTTTCCTTCCAAAAATAACTTCTCCAGTTGATTTTGTTCCGTCTCGACTCCGTTTGATATTCCTTTTCTTCGAAACACTGAAATAGGCAAAAAAAATAGCAAATCTGGGCTGGGCCTCCGGTTAATAGGTTAGTCCAAAAAATAATATAAAAGTGGATAATAAAGCCCAATATTGCCCAAAACAGTAGGTAACATAGCATGGAGCAATAAAAAAATTATAGATACGTTGGAGACGTATCATCGGGTCGAATTGGTAAACGGGCATTTAACAGGATGAAATACAAACCTGTCTTAGAATGGGCCCAAAGGTATAGTGGCCTGCTAACGGGCCTGATCCGATATGGGCCATAATTTGGCCCAAAACTCGGCAGGCTGTGAACGGGCCTAATCTGATATGGGCCTCAATTTGACCCAAAACATGGTAGGCTGTTAATGGCTAGCCCTCTAGTGTCTGAAAAAATATGGTGGGCCTTTAGCTGGGCCAGCCTTTTCACGAGAATGGGCCTCTATTGGGTCGTGCCACGTGTTGACGTATCATAGGCGCCTCCTGTCCAATGAGTGGATGGCATCTGTCCCACCGAGGAGCTGACATGTGGTTCCGTCGGCCAATGAGAATTTTACACGCGGAAAATCCCCATTGGTCTGGGCTGTTAACAGGTTATCAAATCAAAAACCTAACCCGATAGCTTAACAGCGAGACATTACGGTCGATGCCACGTGTCGGTCACCCTTGAAGAAAGCACTTCTATGAAGCGCGATTTATCATCATGGAAGTGGACACTTCCATGATGATAATTTTGGTAATGTCATGGAACACTTCTACGACAACACAGGTATGACTATCTTGATTCTGTCATAAAATCATCATGGAAGTGTCTTTTTTTGTGACAAACACGTATCATCATGGAAGTGTCTTTTTTGTAGTGGTAGAGTTATCCCCCGAGCCATTCTCTTGCCCTCCGAGCTTCGCTGTAGCAACAATTACAACCAAGACCGCCGCTAACGACGATAGAGTTATCCCGACGACTTGTATGTCGTTTTTGCCATTTGGGCACCGTCCGGGGGAAAGGGCACAAGACGTGCGAGCGGGAGCTCCCTCCTTCTTGTCCATCCACCTCGTCAGCAGCCGAGCTTCTTTAGCCTCGGTGTCGTCGATGTCAACGATTACCACACGACACTTGGTCTAGTATTTACCCCGCTGTGGGTAATCCTAGGCAAAGCATTGGTATAAATCCATTGATTGATGCCCCGACAAGAAGACTTCGGTGAGGCTGCCCACATTAGCACGACATGTGCAACAGCAGCCGCTGCACTGACCCGAGGGGAGGGAAGAAAAAGGGAAGAGGACCAGAGAAGCCCGGTACCGTGCCCCGATGCCCACTAGTTGCAAGAAATACACGTCACCCCTTTGCCAATAATGAAGAAACCACTTGATTGCCTTCTACTCCTTCCAGGCGCTGCGGGCCCGTCAAACGCGCACGGTCCAACAGATGGAAGCGAAACTGAAAACAAAAGCTAAGTTCACGTTATCGCTTCTTGAAGATGCATTTCAAATTTTTGTAGTCGTTTATCCCTTAACTCTAGCGAGTGTTTGTATTGAGAGATCCCTCATGCAATGGAACCTTGTCTAGTTTCTTTAATCACACCATCATCTTGTCCAGAGCCACGCTCGCAGGACGAGAGGCTGCATCGAGAGCTACCTATGAAAAACCTGCCGAGACGCATTCACGCCAAGATGACTGTTAAGGGCCGGACCCTTACGACAATCGCGCCAATATGATATCGGCAGGCATCCAAAACTTGTAGGGGTTGATCATACAAGCACGAGCATATAGAGTTCAAAGGGGTAAACGTACATTCAAAGATCCAGCAAGAAGTATTGGTTTCGCACAAATAGTAGAGATACAACGGCTAAACACAAAATATATATCATGTTTTCATTACAGGGTCTCGTGGGAGCGACTGTGGCCCAATGCACGACCCTATGGCCAAGATGAAGAGCTTAAACGCGAAGAACTCTATCGGCACGGGGGGCGGCCTTCTCCTCAGTGGCAGCGACATCAGCATTGGCTGGCGGCTTCTTGATGTTCTCATCACGATCAAGCTCTGGGTGGCGACATGCGATGTTGCTCAAGACCATGAAGAGGGCGTTGTCAGAGAGCCTCCGCGACTCGGTTGCGAAGTGCTCTGCCCTCCCCTCCTCACGCACCTTCATCTTGTTGATCAACTCGTTGAAGAAGACCCCTAGCTTGACACTCGGGACCTCCTGCTCGTTAGCTGAGTAGACCGGGCCATCCATGCCCATCGCCGCAGCTTGGGCGCTAAGACGTTCTGCAGTGTCAATTAGGCTCTTGAGCCAAAGGTTGCTCATGTCGACCCAATTCTTCAGCCTATCCTCTACATCTTGGCGGAGCCGCTTGGCGTTTTCCAGGTCCTTGGATAGAAATAGCTACCGGGATTCGAGGGATTCTGTCGACTGCTACAGCGAGCCGATTCTTGCCTTCATGTCAGAGATGTTCTCGTTGGCGGTCTCAAGGCTTTGGGTCTTGGAGGAGAGCTATGACTGCACATCAGCCAGGTGAAGCTCTGCCTGCCGTGCTTCCTGCTTGAGTGCCTCCACCTTCTTGGCGCTCTCGGCAAGGTCTTCGTTTAGTTTGGCCACCTGCCGGTCGAGCTCAGCCTTGGCGGAAGATGTGGCGTCCAGATCTTCAACAAGCTTCTTCAGCTGGGTAACATGGTCGGCGGCAAGGGTGTCCAGGGAAACCTCATGCTTGTCCTCCAACTTCTTGGTGCGTTTCAGCACCAGGGCCTCCAAGCTTTCGTCTTTGGCACGGAGGGTGGCTTCAAGATTCTCCTCCCAAAGGGAGATCTCTCACTCCCTGGCATCCAGAGACGCCTTGCGGTCTGCCAAGCGTTCCTTCCGAGCTGTGACATCCTCCCTCATCATCTGAAGGGTCTCTTGCTGCCTCATGAGTACCTTGAACTGCTTGTCATGCCACTCACGCAGCTCCAAGCATTTGTCCTTCAGCCTCTGATCCACCTTGCCGGTGGATTCACGCTATTCCTTAAGCTCCTGCCACTTCTGGTGGTGACGGGCCTGCATCTCTTTCATGTCCGTCACCATGGACTCTATGAAGGACAAGTCCATAGTGATGGCAGATGTGTTGTCGGCCTGCCCGCCTCCCAGATGCAATGGTGCCAGAAGGCGCTCGAGCTCATCATCAAGCTCTACGTCCGTCGAGGACGGGCCGGGACTCCGATGTTAGGCAACGATAATACCACTGCGAGCATGCTCGAGGGAGGTGTCAGAATCTTGGCAACGACCCCAGTGGTGGGAAGCGGACCCATGGTTTGGAGTGGAATCTTCACCTCGACGGCCACTTCCCCTACCGGGGCGTCGTCCGAAGGATGCTCCATCACCGCCAAGGAGCCCTGAATGTCCCCCGTGGCAAGGTCCTGGCCCTCGGCTACCATGAGCCTCGCGGCTTCAACCACGAGCCTCGGTGTCGTCGATGTCGACGATTACCACACGACACTTGGTCTAGTATTTCCCCCGCTGTGGGTAATCCTGGGCAAAGCATTGGTATAAATCCATCGATTGATGCCCCGACAAGAAGACTTCGGTGAGGCTGCCCACATTAGCACGACATGTGCAACGGCAGCCGCTGCACTGACCCGAGGGGAGGGAAGAAAAAGGGAAGAGGACTGGAGAAGCCCGGTACCGTGCCCCGATGCCCACTAGTTGCAAGAAATACACGTCACCCCTTTGCCGAGAATGAAGAAACCACTTGATTGCCTTCTACTCCTCCAGGCGCTGCGGGCCCGTCAAATGCGCACGGTCCAACAGATGGAAGTGAAACTTAAAACAAAAGCTAAGTTCACGTTATCGCTTCTTGAAGATGCGTTTCAAATTTTTGTAGTCGTTTATCCCTTAACTCTAGCGAGTGTTTGTATTGAGAGATCCCTCATGCAATGGAACCTTGTCTAGTTTCTTTAATCACACCATCATCTTGTCCAGAGCCACGCTCGCAGGACGAGAGGCTGCATCGAGAGATACCTATGAAAAACCTGCCGAGACGCATTCATGCCAAGATGACTGTTAAGGGCCGGACCCTTACGACAATCGCGCCAATATGATATCGGCAGGCATCCAAAACTTGTAGGGGTTGATCATACAAGCACGAGCATATAGAGTTCAAAGGGGTAAACGTACATTCAAAGATCCAGCTAGAAGTATTGGTTTCGCACAAACAGTAGAGATACAACGGCTAGACACAAAATATATATCATGTTTTCATTACAGGGTCTCGTGGGAGCGACTGTGGCCCAATGCACGACCCTATGGCCAAGAGGAAGAGCTTAAACGCGGAGAACTCTATCGGCGCGGGGGGCGGCCTTCTCCTCAGTGGCAGCGACATCAGCACTGGCTGGCGGCTTCTTGATGCTGTCATCACGATCAAGCTCTGGGTGGCAACATGCGATGTTGCTCAAGACCATGAAGAGGGCGTTGTGAGAGAGCCTCCGCGACTCGGTTGCGAAGTGCTCTGCCCTCCCCTCCTCATGCACCTTCATCTTGTTGATCAACTCGTCGAAGAAGACCCCTAGCTTGACACTCGGGACCTCCTGCTCGTTAGCTGAGTAGACCGGGCCATCCATGCCCATCGCCGCAGCTTGGGCGCTAAGACGTTCTGCAGTGTCAATTAGGCTCTTGAGCCAAAGGTTGCTCATGTCGACCCAATTCTTCAGCCTATCCTCTACATCTTGGCGGAGCCGCTTGGCGTTTTCCAGGTCCTTGGATAGAAATAGCTACCGGGATTCGAGGGATTCTGTCGACTGCTACAGCGAGCCGATTCTTGCCTTCATGTCAGAGATGTTCTCGTTGGCGGTCTCAAGGCTTTGGGTCTTGGAGGAGAGCTATGACTGCACATCAGCCAGGTGAAGCTCTGCCTGCCGTGCTTCCTGCTTGAGTGCCTCCACCTTCTTGGCGCTCTCGGCAAGGTCATCATTTAGTTTGGCCACCTGCCGGTCGAGCTCAGCCTTGGCGGAAGATGTGGCGTCCAGATCTTCAACAAGCTTCTTCAGCTGGGTAACATGGTCGGCGGCAAGGGTGTCCAGGGAAACCTCATGCTTGTCCTCCAACTCCTTGGTGCGTTTCAGCACCAGGGCCTCCAAGCTTTCGTCTTTGGCACGGAGGGTGGCTTCAAGATTCTCCTCCCAAAGGGAGATCTCTCACTCCCTGGCATCCAGAGACGCCTTGCGGTCTGCCAAGCGTTCCTTCCGAGCTGTGACATCCTCGTCATCTGAAGGGTCTCTTGCTGCCTCATGATTACCTTGAACTGCTTGTCATGCCACTCACGCAGCTCCAAGCATTTGTACTTCAGCCTCTGATCCACCTTGCCAGTGGATTCACGCTATTCCTTAAGCTCCTGCCACTTCTGGTGGTGACGGGCCTGCATCTCTTTCATGTCCGTCACCATGGACTCTATGAAGGACAAGTCCATAGTGATGGCAGATGTGTTGTCGGCCTGCCCGCCTCCCAGATGCAATGGTGCCAGAAGGCGCTCGAGCTCATCATCAAGCTCTATGTCCGTCGAGGACGGGCCGGGACTCCGATGTTAGGCAACGACAATACCACTGCGAGCATGCTCGAGGGAGGTGTCAGAATCTTGGCAACGACCCCAGTGGTGGGAAGCGGACCCATGGTTTGGAGTGGAATCTTCACCTCGACGGCCACTTCCCCTACCGGGGCGTCGTCCGAAGGATGCTCCATCACCGCCAAGGAGCCCTGAATGTCCCCCGTGGCAAGGTCCTGGCCCTCGACAACCACGAGCCTCGCGGCTTCAACCGCGGCAGACCTCCCTATGTCAACCACCACGTCCACCAAATCCCGTTCTTCATTTTGAGGGGCTGCATATGGAAGGGCAGGGGACGGTAGAGAAATAGAAACCTCAAGTGAATGGAGAAACCGATAAATACAACCAAAGAGCAAAAGAAAAGAAGGATTAAGCCAGATACATGGGGAAGTCTGTCGAGCAGGGATCTCTGTCTCCTCGGCAGCAGTTGTTGCCAGGTCGCGGGCTTCGTCCTCTGCCGGGGTAGGCTGGGCGGCCTTCTGCATAGTCTCTGCCGCAGAGGATTCCCTGACGACCTCCTCGGTTTGAGTGGCAGGGGAAGCATGCCCTCCAGGAGGGGCTCGCCTGGTGTCGTCTCACCACCTCTTCCGTGAGAGGGGGTGGAAGGACCGCCTCCGTCGTCTCCAGCGGGTGGGGCCAAGTCTCCACTCCCAGGCCGGGGGCTAGACTAGGGGCTCGGCACGGGGTCTTCTATGCCCTTCCCTGTTGGGACCGAACCCTCTACGCCTTCCAGCGACCTGAGGCGCCTGAGCCTCTTTTGGGAACGGTGGACGAGGGTCTCCGTATCCTCATCCACTTCCCAGCCAGCAACAACAAAAACGAGAGGTTAGTCAGCAAATGCATTCAAATCTGCATAGCTGTCGGTGGAAACGACACCTATGGGGTCACTGGGATCCCTTCTACGGTTGGCGAGCGCGAGGTTGTGCAAAGAGCGGGTCTGACAGGAAGCACACAGATCGTTTACCCAGGTTCGGGCCGCGAAGATGCGTAATACCCTAGTCCTGCTTTGGTGGATATATTTGAGTGTTCTTGTGTTCTTGAGCTAGCTACGGGGTGCAACTTGCCCAAAAGAGCCGAATCCCTCTCCTGGTTACCTTGGGGCTCCTTTTATAAGAAAAGGGGTTGCCACAGTGGCACACAGGAGGTGGAATGGTCTACAGTCGACAAGCCTATCCTCTGGGATCGTTGAACAAACGCATTTAATGTGCTGCCGACGTGCCCTCCTTGCTTTATCGGGAATGCCGGGGAAGCACGTCCCAGCTGTCACTGCCTCACCTAGCCTCGACAAGTGTTCGAGCTAACGAGGCATCACGGTGCTACGTTGGCTGGCTGCTAGGCTGGCGCGGTGGTGGAGCCTTCACGAAGGGTCACATGCCACCACGTAGGTGCGTGCTGAGATGGTGTAGAGGCCGCCCGTCGCCACGCAGGTGCCTGCCAAGCTGGTTGAGCTAGCAGCTGGTTGGGGACGGTGGTGTCTTGGCTGGCGCGGGCCTAGCAGTGGCCCTGCTGATGCCCTCGGAAAGGGTCTTGCCAGGGGCCCGGCAAGGGTGCTGCTTATGGATTCCCTCGGTTGGGATCCTGCCGAGGGTCGCCGTCTTCTGGTCCTCATCTGATCTCATATGTTTATGATCATGACGAAGATTTGCATGCCACCACAGAGGCGCCTCCCGAGCCTTGGTTCCAACATAGTTGGTTGTTGGAGCCCGTGGGTTCAAGGGTGGCTTGCTCCGCTGGCACCGGCCAAGTTGCCCCGACAAGGCTCTTGCAGGGGCTGCGGAGGCTGCCTCGGCAAGGATCTTGCCAAGGGAGTCCACCTCGCCCTCTTGCTCTCCTGTGCTTCTGGTCTTGGCATTGCCTTGGTTGTCTCATACTTCGGCTTCTCTCTGGCATCCCTCCTCTGCCATGCTAAGTGTGGCCGTGGCACGCGGATCGGACTGCCCGTGCACAAGTAAAGGGGTCAAAAGAAGAGCCCCTACTTTTGTACACCGACAGGAGCCCAGGGCCTGGGCCACACATAAGCACACCGCGTTGTTGGGCTAGGTCCAGAATGGTGCGCGGGAAGGTGGGGCGGATTTTACCGCAGTAACTTCTCGTCCGTTGCGCTTACCCACGACCTGCGTTGAACGCACGACATGGAGGGTCGTGCGTGACGTGGGGGTCATGCGTGGGGCGGTTTCCACAAGCATGCGTCACATTGTGGTAAAGAGGCGGCCCGCGCCTTCCCCATAAAAAGAGGGAGGCACAGAGGCGCGACTCATTTACTTGGGTGGACTCACGTCATGACCTTCAAGGTGTCAGTCCCCCACGATCACGGGGTGGGGAACGGTCGCCTCACCCGTCCCCTCAATTCTGCTTGCTCGCCACGTGTCCCCCATGCAGGTGGCAGGCGGAGGAGGTGAGAAACCGGGCCATCGCCGATTGGGGCAGCGGGTCGGTCCTGATTCCCTACGCCTCCGGCGGCTGGATTGGTTGAGTGGGGCGGCCGAGCCTCAACCCCGCCCCTTTATAAGGAGGGGGAGGGGGATGTCATCCCACACTCTCTCAGCACCCATCTTCTTCCACCTCCCCTCCTTTCTTCCACCCATCATGGCGAGAGGGGGTGTTGGCCCTTCGATAGTGGTGGCGAGGGTCACTGCTCGACAGCGCGTCCCTCCTTCCCAAGAGCTCATGGCGGCGGAGCCGGCCACGAGAGGAAGGGGGAGCGTGTGAGGCCGAGGTCACCATGTCACTCGGGGGAGAGGGGGACGGGACAGTGCAACGTCCTCGCCTCCGCCAGCGATGCCTCTCCCGATGGAGGGCCACGTCGGGGACCAGCCCCGCGAGTACTTCATCAGGCTGCGCCGGCCACCGCATCGCCGCCTCCGTCTCCCTACTCCATTTGCTCAGGAGATGGAGCTCAATCCACCCCAAACCCTCAGATTGCACATGTCGGGCTATGAGAATGGTGGCACGCGGGTCGACGTCGACTTCCCCGCTCCTCACGTCATGTACCTCTGTCGCGGATGGAAGATGTTTACTCACATCCACAACCTGACGGCGGGGCTCCTCCTTTACTTCAAGTTAATGGAGGGCGGCCTGCTCTCCGTCAAGGTCTTTGGAGATTTTGGAATTTGCCTAAAGTGCTGCGTTGAGAGTTTCTCCGACGATGAAGATTCCTCTTCAAGCGGCAGCGACGAGGAGGGTAGCGACAGCGACGACGAGAGCGCCAAGCGAGATCACGTCGACGTCATCTCCGACTGACCGCGTCGCCCCGCCCTACGTTGTGCGGCCCGCCGAGGGCCTTCCACGCCAAGCTCTCCATCGGGGAGGTCCGCGTCGTCTCCTTGGGCGGCTGGCGTAGGAGGGCCGAAGAAGGCAAAGAAGGTGGGTGGGGCCTTCAAGTCGGAGTACGCGGGCACCGACACCTTTGTCGTGTATTGTCGGCATGCTGCCTCATCTTCCAGCTCCCATCCCGGCACCAAGATGTTCTCTTGGTGCATTCTACTCCTCGCACCTCGCCTAGGCGCTCTTTTTGCCCTCTTGCTATCCTGTTCCACCTTCTGAGGAGAGGGACAAGAAAGGGATTATGGGCATCTTATCTTTTTTTAGTTTGTAAGCCTGCGGGCACTTGTTAATTTTAAGACTTGTAATCCCCTTGCTCATGTTTTTAATTCCGTATGAACTGTACCTGTATGGGATGTTTTTAATGAAAAAGGGTGCTTGTCGTGTTCTCAGTGCGTGAGCGAGGCCCATGCCAAGGAACGAATCCTTGTTATTTTTAAGATAAACATTGTTGCCCTGCAACAGGCCTTGCCGTCCCCTGACTTCAGTCGACCATTCTCACAATTTTGGCAGAGGCAGGGGCGAAGTAGAGTTAGGCCCTTCGTTTATTTCCTTGCCACCGCATCTACGACCCGTTTCTGTACCAGGGACGTGGGTACAAGAAGAAGGGGGAGCACGGTGGTCTTGGAGCAAAACAAGGTTTCATATGTCCCAGTTCCATACGGAAATGCACAACAGGGGATGAAGGACTTATCTGAATCCGCAGCCCCCGGCAACTTTGGCCTGCCGTGGTTAAATCCTTGTGTCTCTAGCCTCCGGCAGTCTTGGCTTGCCGGGGCCAGAGCGCCGGTTCGTTTTCACTCTCCCAAGTGGCTCAGCAGAAGAGTCCACATGCCCTACGAACCATAGAAGAAAGAAAGAGGAACACTCGACCTCTAGGCTAGGGGTTAGTCGCAGCTATGCACTACCAACCCTAACCGAGGGAGAGACTTAACCTAGCATGCATGATGAAACTTAGGGCGCCAGCGCTTCATTTATTTATGCTCAGGGTCTGCACCTGGCTTTGTACAAAGGGTTACATGCCTTGCCGGAAAGGCTTGTACAAAAGGTGAATTGCAGGGGGGCCCGGTAACCGCGCCTTATGGGTAAAACTTGCGAAGATGTTCAATGTTCTAGGAGTTGCTCACTGGAATAGCATCTTTGGTCTCCAGGCGGACTGCGCCAGGCCTGGTGACTCGTATTACCCGATAAGGGCCTTCCCACTTTGGTGTCAACTTGTTGGAATTCTTGGCCGACTGAACGCGCCAAAGAATAAGGTCGCCTTCCTCAAAGCTTCAGGCATGAACCTTGCGGCTATCGTAGCGGCGCAAGGCTTGCTGGTAGCATGCTGCTCTCACAGCCACCCGAAGACGATCTTCCTCGAGGAGCGTTGCGTCATCTTGCCGCAATTGCTCTTGCTCAAGCTCGTCGTAAGCGAGCACTCGAGGTGACCCGTATATGAGTTCTGTGGGGAGAACTGCTTCTGCCCCATATACTAGGGCGAAGGGTGTCTGGCCGGTGGCTCGATTTGGCGTCATTCTGATCGACCGAAGAACTGCCGACAACTCATCAATCCAGCACTTCCCGCTCTTGTGCAGCCTGTCAAAAGTCTTTGTCCTCAGGCCCCGCAACACTTCAGCATTAGCCCTCTCTGCCTGGCCGTTGCTCCATGGATGTGCCATGGAAGCGAAACAGACCATGCTTCCGAGGTCTTGGATATATTGTATGAAGGTGTGGCTTGTGAACTATGTGTCGTTATTGGTGATGACTCTGTTTGGGACACCAAACCGGCACATTAGCCCCTTGAACAACTTGACGACTGACTGTGGTGTCACCTTCCTCACTTCTTCCACCTCTGTCCACTTTGTGAACTTGTCGATCGCAACGTACAAGTACTCAAAGCCCCCGATAGAGTGGGGGAAAGGGCCCAGGATGTCGAACCCCCAGACCGATAAGGGCTAGGAAAGAGGAGTTGTTTGAAAGGCTTGAGCTGGTTGATGAAGCTTCTCTGAATGGAGATGACACGCTTCACACTTGGTTACTAGTGCCATTGCATCCTGGAGGGCAGTGGGCCATAAGAAACCTTGCTAGAATGCCTTGCCGGCAAGGGCCCTCGACCCTATGTGGGAGCCACATATGCCTCCATGTATCTCTGCCAACAGCTCCAGTCCTTCCTCCCGGGGAATGCACTTCAATTTCACACCGTTCGGTCTCTTTCGGTATAGGACGTCATCGACGAACTGATACACGGTAGACCGACGGGCTACTTCCTCTGCTTCTTCCTGCTCCTCAGGAAGCTCCCCTATTTGGACGAATCGGACGGTATGCTGCGCCCATGCCGGAGCCTGGGGCTCGACAGCAAGGACCAAAGGCATTTCTTCTGCCATGGGAGTGGCCATCTCTATGGCGAGGGCTTGACGGCCCGCCGGAATCAGTCGCTTCTCGGTAGGCTCAAAATCTGCGGCAACACCCTTGCTGGCGGCCCCTGGGGGCTCAGCGGGAAAGTACTTCTCGGGGCCTGATTTCCTCCGTTTGTTCTACTTCGTTGATGGTTCGACGGATGGTCGAGTTAACCGAAGAAAAAAGGTACCTGGTTCCACAGGTAGCTTGAATGCAGGGCGCTTTGACAGGTAGTCGGCGATGTCGTTCTCCACTCGGGGAACGTGCTCCGCTTGTATACCGTCAAAGCGTTCCTCCAGCTTCCTCACCTCATCTACGTAGGCCTCCATCAATGGGCTCTGATAATCTTTGTTAACTTGTCTGACGACAAGCTATGAATCACCCCTGACGATGAGCTTCTTGACCCTGAGGTCAGCGGCGATCATGAGGCCGGCAAGCAACCCCTCGTACTCAGCGGTGTTGTTGGTGGACATCTCCCTGGAAAAGTGCATCTGGATCACATACTTGAGGTGCTCTCCGGTGGGTGCGACGAGCAGCACACCAGCACCGGCGCCTTGCAAAGAGAAAGCCCCGTCAAAGTACATGATCCCGTTGTGACTTGCTTCCTTGCCGGGGAGGATGGTCTCTTGGATTTCCTTGTCGGGCGTTGAGGTCCATTCTGCGATGAACTATGCCAAGATTCTGCTCTGGATTGTCGAAGTACTTTCGAACTTCAAACCAAAGCTCGAAAGCTCCAAGGCCCACTCCACAATCCTTCCGGTTGTGTCTGGGTTGTGCAGTATCCGTTGTAACGGGAGGCGGGTGATGACGGTTATTTCATGTGCTTGAAAGTAGTGATGCAGCTTCCTCGAGGCCATAAGGAGGCCGAACAGCAATTTCTGCACACTAGAGTACCTTGACCTAGCCCCCTGCTAGAGGGAGCTGACAAAGTAAACAGGGTGCTACATCATCTTCTTCATCTGCACCACCTCATTTGATTGCATGGGGCCTGTCCTGATGGACTCAGACTCCGCCGGGGGCCTTGCCTTGCTGGCATCGGGCCTTGCCGGGGGAATCTCTGGCTTGCCATCTGCCAGTCCCGCTGACGGTGTCCTGGACTAGGGGGTACTCACCACATCATCTCCCGATCTGTTAGATTGGGCCGAGGACCCCCATGGCCGTATACTCATGGGCCAGTTCGGACAGCTGCCGCATACATGGAAGATTCTACAAGACTTGGTGATCGAGACAAGGACTCCTCCCCACCGGCGTATTCGGCTAGGAATCTTGTTATCATAGGCCTCTGGTGCATTATATAAACCGAGGCCAGGCTAGTCGATAGATCATATACATACAATCATACCATAGGCTAGCTTCTAGGGTTTAGCCTCTCCGATCTCGTGGTAGATCAACTCTTGTAATACTCATATCATCAAGAATAAATCAAGCAGGACGTAGGGTTTTACCTCCATCAAGAGGGCCCGAACCTGGGTAAAACATCGTGTCCCCTGCCTCCTGTTACCATCTGCCTTAGACGCACAGTTCGGGACCCCCTACCCGAGATCCGCCGGTTTTGACACCGACATTGGTGCTTTCATTGAGAGTTCCGCTGTGTGATCGGCAAAAGGATCAATGGCTCGTCTGCAGGTCAACTGCGATGCCGGCATCTTCGTCGCCGGCTCGACTGGTCACCTTGGCTCGACCAAGGACCATGCTCCATCTCCGATTGTCATGTTCGGACAAGAGCCTTCATCAACACCAACTCCGATCTCTATCATGATCATGGAGGAATCGTCCATGGAGCCCGGGGGTTCAACGTCAACATTGCCCTCGGGCGATCGTGATGTTTTTCCGAACAGCAAACTTGTATCCGCTGCCACCACCTCTTATAGCATCGTTTTGACGATCCCTTTGGTGAAATTGTGCAGAATTGATTCTACAACAACCATGCAAAATTTCGTCGAGTTCTGATGGAGAAATCTCCGACAATCTACGATATACCGGAGCCCTGTCAAATCTGGACGAGTTTAGGGCGTGGTCTCTAGATCCTAGCTCGGAGGTCCTTTGGAAGATCCAAACATTCATCTACTGCGGAATTCCCATATCTACCACCCCTCCAAATTTCAGCTCGATCTGACGGTTCAAACTCCGGGAACCTTCTGATGAGTGGATCAATTTTCGGATCCGTTTTTTGCGCGAATACGGATCCGACCCGAATTCATGTTTCTTTGTGAACGTGACATTGGACAACCTTTTTAGAGAAATTCTCTTCTAGGGTATTGTGCGTTGTTTCTAAACACATGCCCGTAAATTTTTAAGCCTCCCCTTAGGTCGCCTTCATCATCATGCTGGTGTTAAACCAGTCCGGCGATATTGCTCCAAGGCCACCGACCTGCGCTAGACACGTCGTCACTTTGTTGAGCTGAGCAAGCCACACAAGAGTCCGACATCGCGAAGGATAAATCATCAACAACATCGCCGGCCCACTGATTACACAGAGCGGGCATACCAGCATCGCCGCACGGTCACTTCATCAAGCCGGCATCGACCACGTCACGACCTGCATCGGCAGGGCCGCACTATTGCTTCTTCAGGCTGGTGTCCATCACGCCGACCTACTTTGACTCATCGGCTGACATCGAGGCTTCGACATCTCGGCTGGACCGGGGGCTTCTCCATCTCTTCATCAACCTACTCCTGAGATTTCGGCGTCACTAGCCGACCAGCTCTGTCACGTTAGCTGGACCGAGGGCTTTGCCTCGGCGAGCCAACATTTGTCAGCATCGCCATACCATCGCTTTATCGCCCATCAGGCAATGGGTGTGCGGATCGAGTCCCAATTTTGGGAATCACCTTTCTTCGGATTGCTACAACAAGTAAAACATGTGCTATTAATCCTAGTATTTTTTGCTTGTTTGGGTTTATTTTTCCCAAGGAATTATTACTATGGTTTGTCCATCATCTGTACACATGTCTATCAAATGATGGCCGCATTAACGACGGTCGCGTGGTGGTTCAGTCAGTTTTCGTACATAGTCCGGCGAACGCCGCATCCGGAACTCGAAACGACCTGTGAATTCAGGCTTTCCCACGCCTTTACCGTATCACGCCGACACCCTGCATCGACATTGACTTTGGCACCAGGCCATATTTTTTTATTACTCACTTTGCATAAATTATTTATTATGCAACGATTTTTTTAATTATTATTATTACTATTATCTTCGGTTTGCACTATTTTTTGTGCACAGGAAAATGATCCGGGGACTTCGTCGTTACTCTGCCGGTCTGCATTGACCGTGCTATGTCACCACTTCGGCCTGTCGAGCTCTCCGCTCCGCCACCTCGGGACCGGCATCAAGCTCGGACCGCGTCATCAATGCCAAACACATTAACCAGCTAATTCGCTTTCATGCTCAAAGTTTTAATTTTTAACTTGTGTTCGGTTCGACCAAGCATTATATTTTTTTGGAAAAAAGTTGCTTGTAAAAATTTTCCTTGTCCAAACTTTGTTTGTGACACACATATTCAAATACCCCGTTTATTTGGGGGCTTCCTTTATGAAGCTTTTCCTCTTGCATATGATTATACTTGTACGGCTTCCTTCCTTGTTCGTGTATTACGCCACAATATGCACCATATTGACTTAAGCGATTTGCAAGCTGGGTTGCCTGGCTCCTGTGCTTACCCCTAAGTTCCCGATTGTTCGGCTCGGGAGTAAAGGGAGCACCTCTGTGATTGTCACGATCGGGTCCTCCGAGCTCTGACCTTAGACTGGGTGAAGCCGAAAGCTAGCGCTCTTATTGTTTTCAATCATGGTCGGCACACAACGGAACTTATGAGTACAAAAAATCTATTGCACAAGTCTTATAGCAATAATGAGCATCGAAGAAAGGTATCGGTGGTGGTACTATTTTCTTCGAAGATGCTTCTTACACTGCGTCTGTAATATAGCATAAGTTCCCTGAGCACGCTTTGTCTATTACAGCCTTATAGCCCGGTTGCCTGGTTATCGGAAACACTGTCGATATTCTCGACATGTGGAGTACATAACACTTTTCGGTACTTGACCGAAGAGGGAGAATCCGACGGTCGGTTAAGACGCGTTTAAAGTTCAGTTGAACAAAGATATGATATAAGTACTTCGGTACATACAATCATTATACATAAAAATCTTTTACCCAAGTCACTTGGGGGCTCTTAAAATTTATATGAGCTATTTTATAGTAAATGTGTTTTCTTCTTGGTCGTTGCAAAGTCGTTTTCTATCGCTCCTTTTTCGACGTGAGTGTGTGGTCAATAGCCAGATAACCCATTTTCTCTCTAGTGACCGCTCGGGTTTAGTTCGCTAAACTAGTCTAACGAGAAGCACTCCATCTTCGGGATAGGAGGCTGCAGCCGTAGGCTGACCCACTTGAAGTCTTGAGATCGGATGTGTAATATTAATGCACGTCAGATGCACAATTTTTCCCCAATTTTCGGATTGGCACTGAACACTTGATCTTGTTCGGACGTCAAGTTTTTACTGACGTTTTTTTGGTTTTCCAAGCTTATGGCACTTTTAAACTATTTGTGTGTTTCCAGCACAAGTCTCACAGTGCAATGCCGGACACCTTTATAGATTCGGCAAAAACATTCTCGGATCTCACTATATATGCATTGGTTTCTTATTGTGTCTTCGGTCAATAGTTGGGTTGCCCAGCTCCTGTGCTTGCCTTCTACGTCCCGCTTTGTTCGGCTAGGTGTGCAAAGGGAGAACCACTGCGATTGTGCTTCCAGCTCACATGGTTAAGCACCTCAGTGGAGAAAGCCGAAAACTAACTGTCACAATAAGCGTAAACTGGTTAGCAATCCGATGACGGTGCTAAATGACTGGCCATTCATAACATTGGCCGAAGTGTTTACGTCTTGACCTCGACTGTCGCCGAACACTACCGGGGGCTAGTAACTGGCCTCCCAAACTAAATCCTCAATATTTTGCTCTTACATTAGAGCAGAGGTTTCATGATCATGCTCAACATGACAACCCAAAGAAAGGAACCGATAGCGGGATTATTTTCTTTGGAAGACATTTATTATGTTAAACAGTGATATAACATATCTCTCTACGTACCTTTGTTTATAAAACCGTATGGCCAGATTGCCTTGTTTTTCGTAAATCTTTGCCCTCATAAAGGCTTTATAAAGTAGGACAAACACTCCTCGGCTACTGGCCGAGGAGGTGGAAGCCGATGGTCGGTCAACAAAGTTTTGTACAATGCGGATCCGAGCATTAATGATGTAAAGTACTTGGATACATAGAATCATTACACATAATTTGTGATTTTACTCTGGATATCGATCCTTAATTCGGCCACCCGTGCCCGCATTAAGGCTCGGGGGCTACTGGGCTTCAGGCTTATCATTTTCTAATTTTAAGGGGCGTATCGATCCCCTGATCTGGTGTTGCCACCCGACCAGTTTCTCGGAGGCTACTGCATTGTCAATCCAGTGCAGAAAATTTAAGTGCAATATAGTTTTCGAGGAGATTATGATCCTCAGGTTGGCCGACCGCACCCAACCTGAGTCTCGAGGACTCTGCACACCGCTTTTTGTGTCCTGAAGTATTTTGCTGAGCTAGGAGTTGATCCTCAGACCGATTTTGCAAATCAACCCGAGTCTCAGCGGCTACTGGGATCAGCGGTCTTATGTCATCCTTTAGGTGCATCTCGGGTTTTAGACCGATACACACCTTGAGGGTTACTAGCTATATATCTCGGCAGAGAATAAATTGCACCAATCAAAAATATTGACAAAAAATTGGCCCATAGTCGGGGTGGTGCACCACCTCGGAAGCAGTCCGGCATAAAGCTCGGGCGCTAGTGGCTGGCTCCATAGAGGGCATTTCCAACATTAAGCTCGGCTAAACTCCTTCAACTCTTTTGGACCAAGATGATCTATGACATCTTGGATATAGTCCGGCGTTGGATCTTGGACACAGTCCGGCGTTGGAGCTCGGATACATTTCGGTGTTAGAGCTTGGAAGCAGTCCGGCATTGGTGCTTGGCTGCAAAAGATACCTCGAATGCAGTCCGGCGTTAGAGCTCGGACGCAAGAGGACACTGCCTCCCGGGAACAACTTCAAACCCGAGGTGTGGCATAAAAATAACAAGGCATTGACAAAGGCCGGAAACTTAAAGTCGCTCCTCGGATACCCAACATGTGAACTCGTCGAATGCATTTCGGCGATCCTCAAGATCAAAGATGGGAAGATTTGTTGAACCAGTTTCCAAGACCGACAACCGAAGATGAAGAACAGTCCGGAAGAATCGACGAGCGTCTCTAACTTGAAGACCGGTTCAGGGGGCTACTGACGGTGTCCTGGACTAGGGGGTACTCACCACGTCATCTCCCGATCTGTTAGATTGGGCCGAGGACCCCCATGGCCGTATACTCATGGGCTAGTTCGGACAGCTGCCGCATACATGGAAGATTCTACAAGACTTGGTGATCAAGATAAGGACTCCTCCCCACCGGCGTACTCGGCTAGGACTCTTGTTATCCTAGGCCTCTGGTGCATTATATAAACCGAGGCCAGGCTAGTCGATAGATCATATACATACAATCATACCATAGGCTAGCTTCTAGGGTTTAGCCTCTCCGATCTCGTGGTAGATCAACTCTTGTAATACTCATATCATCAAGAATAAATCAAGCAGGGCGTAGGGTTTTACCTCCATCAAGAGGGCCCGAACCTGGGTAAAACATCGTGTCCCCTGCCTCCTGTTACCATCCGCCATAGACGCATAATTCGGGACCCCCTACCCGAGATCCGCCGGTTTTGACACCGACACCCGCCGTCGCCACTGCCTCTTTACTGACCTCCCTCTACACCACTAGCGCGGCACTGACCACTTGATTCGTCGCCGCCAGATACAGCAACAATGTCTCTTGTGGTTTAGGCGCAACCAGTATTGGTGTAGAGGAAAGGTATTTCTTCAGATCCTGCAACGCTGCCTCGGCCTCTGGGGTCCACTCCATTGGGCCCGCCTTCTTCAAGATCTTGAAAAAGGGATGGGAACTCTCAACGGACTTGGAGATGAATCTGCTCATGGCGGCAACACAACCAGTGAGCCGACGCACATCCTTGATCGGCTTGGGTGCCTCAATCTACTCAACAGCCTTGATCTTGTTCGGGTTTTCCTCAATCCCACGCTGTGACACAAAAAACCCGAGAATTTGCCGGACGGAACACCGAAGACACACTTCTCAGGGTTCAACTTGAGGTTGATCTTGCGTAGGTTGGCAAACGTTTCTTCTAAGTCTTGTACAAGGGTTGCCTTGTCCTTGGTTTTGACCACTATGTCATCCATATAAGCTTCCATATTTCTATGTAACTGGGGATCAAAACCAATTTGGACCACCCTTAGAATGTCGAGCCAGCACTCTTCAACCCGAAAGGCATCTGTAAAAAGCAATACGTACCACATGGGGTGATGAATGTTGTCTTCTCTTCGTCTTCCTTTGCCATGAAGATCTGGTGGTAGCCCGAGTAGGCGTCGAGGAATGATAACAGATCGCACTCGACCGTGGAGTCAACAATCTGGTCAATGCACGACAACAGGAAGGGGTCCTTAGGACAAGCCTTATTGATATCTGTTTAATCGATACACAGCCTCCACTTCCCGTTCACCTTGCGCACCACCACCGGATTGGCCAACCACGTTGGATGGAGCACCCCTCTCACCAAGCCTGCCGCTTCCAACTTCCTGATATCCTCAGTGATGAATTCCTGCCGTTCCAAAGTATGCTTCCCGACCTTCTACCTGACGGGTCGCGCTTGGGGACAGATAGCAAGATGGTGTTCAATCACTTCCCTGGGAATGCCGGGGATGTCGGATGCTTGCCATGAAAACACGTCGACATTCGCCCACAAGAAAGGGACGAGCGCGCTTTCCTATTTGCTGTCAATGGTGGAGCTTATGGTGAAAGCCCCTCCCGTGCCATCCTCCTTAACGGACACCCCCTTGGTCTCTGGTGGTGCAGCTCCGGACTTCTTGCTCTTGCCGGTAGAACTCTCTAGCATGTCCTCGATGGTAGCACAACACTCTGAAGAGGTGCGCTTGCCGGAGTGGGTGCGAGAGGTCTTGCCAGTTTTCTTCTTCCCTCCTAGGGCTTCAGCGGCAGGAGCAAGTGCCTTGGCGGCAGCTGCTGCAACTGCTTCTCGGTAGAGTTGGTCAGCGCAGATCAGCACGTCCTTCTTGTTGGAGGGGACGGTGATGATGGTCATCGGCCCAGGCATCTTGAGCGTGCTATAGGCGTAGTGTGATGCCGCCATGAACTTGGCTAGCGCCGGACGGCCGAGAATCCCGTTGTAGGGCAAGGGGATCTCGGCAACATCAAAGAAAATCCTCTCCGTCCTGTAGCTCAGCTTGCCTCCAAATGACACAGGCAACGTGACCTTCCCCTTCGGCTGGCTCCTTCCCGGGTTGACCCCTTGAAATGTGCCCGTTACCTCGAGGTCTCCATCAGGAATTTGCAGCCTTTTGATCACAACGGGCGAGATCAAATTCAGACCGGCCCCGCCATCAACCAGCATCTTGTTCACCTTGAGGTTGCGTATCATTGGTGAGACCAACAACGGAAAACACCCGACCGTAGTTGTGCGGTCGGGGTGGTCCTCGGCGTCAAAGATGAGGGGCGTGCTGGACCACTTTAGTGGCTTCGGAGCGTCGAGCAAGGGCTCCCCTGCTGTGATCTCACGTGCCCACTGTTTTAGCTGGTGGTGAGAAGTATGCAGCGAGGCATCACCATTGATGCACATGGCCTCCGTAGCCTTCTGGAACTCATGTTCGCCGGACTCGTCGTCCTCGTCATGATCATTATCTTCCTGCTTCTTGTCGCAGCCCCGAGCGGGCCTCTATTGCTGGTTATCCTTGCCGTGGTAACCTCCTTGGCCGCCATGCTTCTTGCCGGATCCTTCAGCGCCATCTTGGCCCTTCTCCTTGTCCCGCCTCTCATACTTGGCTTTTTGCTTTTCAGCAAGCAGCTCAACTTGTCGGGAGTTCTGGAGGTCGTGGCCTTTGGTGCGGTGGATCTTGTAGTACTGCTTGTCATAGCCCCCTGGCTTGTCGGCAGCCGCCAAGGCCCGGCAAGTGGCGCACCTGGCAATCTCCTTGCTGGGGTCATCTGCCTTGGCCTTCTTGGCGGCGCCGGTGTCGTCAGATCCCTCGACGGCAAGCACGGTCTTGCCCTTGCGCTTCCTGTTGTGATGCCGACCCTTCTTCGTCGGGGCGGCGGTGTCTTTGCCGGTAGAGTCGGTTTCCGCGCCGGCGTCTTCGCCGGGGTACTGCCTCCCCTCTTATTCCCGAGCGCATCTATCGGCCAGAACATAAAGTTCAGCCACATCCTTGACCTTGTTCATCGCCAGCTCTTCACCCATCTTGTGGTTGCGCACATTCTGATGGAACACACTGATCACGGCGGCAGGGTGAACATCTGGGATGTTGTATTGCACTTGGCTGAACCTCTGCATGTACTTGCGCAGGTTTTCACCTTCCTTCTGGGGAATGATATGCAAATCACTCGCCTGGCCATGAGCTTGGTGGCCCCCAATGAAGGCACCAACGAACTCATGGCACATGTCTGACCAAGATGAAATGGAATTCGCCAGCAAGTGCAACAACCAGGACATGACATTGGGTTTCAGGGCCAACGGGAAGTAATTGGCAAGCACTTTATCATCACGAGCCCCAGTGGCTTGCATCGCGATGGTGTAGATGCTGAGCAACTCCGACGGGTGGGTCTTGCTGTTGTACTTATCGCTGACATCGGGCTTGAATGTTCGATGGGACAACCACTAGAACTGCCGTAGCTCACGGGTAAAGCCCGGGCAACCCACCTCGTAAGGTAGGCCGCCGGAGCCTCCCGGTGCAGGGTTGTCCGTGGCGGGCCCCGCCCGCCTATCTGACTGGTGGCGTGTATCGCGCCGGTGCTTGATGGTGGTTCGAGCGTCTTCATGGGCTCGCTCCCGAAGAACCTGGCGTTGGTCGCGGTGGGTCCGCAGGTCGGATGACGCAATGGAAATGTTATAACAAGCGTCATCACAACGGACCGACATCCATGGCAGCTGGCGTGGAGGAGGAGAGTGCACTGTGGCCGTGGCGCCCCTGGCCCCTCCACCGCTGGTGTGCAACGGTTCGATGGAGCGCCGGCCTGAGGGCCCCACCGGCCGTGGCTCCTCTTTGTTGGCGACGCCGATGAGGCTCCGGATAGTGGCCCTCCAATCATTGAGCTTCTCCGCAGCAGGAGGGATGTCGAGGAGCAGCTGCGCGCGCGACAAAGCTTCTGCTGGCGTGGGTGGCGGCGAAAGCTGCGTGGACCGTGGCGCGCTTCGACTCGTAACCATGTTAGAAGGAGCTCTATCATGGCCCGGTGGTTGTGTGCCATTTCCGCCGGCGCTTCGGTGGGCATGCTGGCCTCCTTCGTCACACAAATGACGCATAGGACTCTACCCACGGCGGTGTACAGGGTCACCAACGCGGTGACGCTGCTTGTCGCGCACGACCTAGGAAGAGCGTGATGTGGGCGCCGGGGTGGGCGTCTTGGAGGTCGCCGCGCCGCCCGTGGGTGGCACGGTGATGCCCCCGAAGGACCCCACGCTGCCTGCAGGGGGCCCTACTCCGTAACTGGATTTTGCGGCGTGCGGCCCGTCGTCTTGTGCACGAACGACGCCGCTCACCAGGCTCTGACTGCCAGAGCGATGTTGGTGCTCGCGGGCCGCGCCTCGGGTCTTGTCCGCGACTGGCCCGCTGGTCGCCCACACCGGTACGGGCTGTCCAGCTCCCGATGAACCGACCGCCATGTTCGCCTTCTTCTTGGGAGCCATGACGATGAAGAACCTCTTGGCTAACTACCAGACTAGATTTTCACAACTGCGATCCCGTACCTGGCGCGCCAGAGATGTCAATGGAAACGACACCTATGGGGTCACTGGGATCCCTTCTATGGTTGGCGAGCGCGAGGTTGTGCAAAGAGCGGGTCTGACAGAAAGCACACGGATCGTTTACCGAGGTTTGGGCCACGAAGATGCGTAATACCCTAGTCCTGCTTTGGTGGATATATTTGAGTGTTCTTGTGTTCTTGAGCTAGCTACGGGGTGCAACTTGCCCAAAAGAGCTGAATCCCTCTCCATGTCGCCTCGGGCCTCCTTTTATAAGGAAAAAGGGGTTGCCACAGTGGCACCCAAGAGGTGGAATGTTCTACAGTCGACAAGCATATCCTTTGGGACCATTGGACAAACCCATTTAATGCACTGCCGATGTGCCCTCCTTGCTTTATCAGGGACGCCGGGGAAGCACGTCCCAGCTATCGCCGCCTCGCCTGGCCTCGGCACGCGTTCGAGCTGATGAGGCATCACGGTGCCATGTTGGTTGGCTGCTAGGCTGGCGCGGTGGTGGAGCCTTCATGAAGGGTCGCATGCCACCATGCAGGTGCTTGCTGAGATGGTGTAGAGGCTGCCCATCGCCACGCAGGTGCCTGCCCAGCTGGTTGAGCTAGTAGCTGCATGGCGACGGTGGTGTCTTGGCTGGCGTGGGCTTGGCAGTCGCCCTACTGCTGCCCTCGGCAAGGGTCTTGCCGAGGGCCCGGCAAGGGTGCTGCTGTGGCATTGCAGTTGTCCCCGGTGAATGTCTTGCCTTGGGTCTTGTGGATTCCCTCGGCTGGGATCCCGCCGAGGGTCACCGTCTTCTGGTCCTCATCTGATCCCATATGTTTATGATCTTGACGAAGATTTGCATGCCACCATAGAGGCGCCTCCCGAGCCTTGGTTCCAACGTAGCTAGTTGGGTTGGAGCCCGTGGGCTCAAGGGTGGCTTGCTCCACTAGCATCGGGCAAGTTGCCCCGGCAAGGCTCTTGCCGGGGCTGCAGAGGCTGCCTCGGCAAGGATCTTGCCGAGGGAGTCCACCTCGCCCTCTTGCTCTCCTGCGCTTCTAGTCTTGGCGTTGCCTTGGTTGTCTCGTACTTCGGCTTCTCTCCAGCTTCCCTCCTCTGCCATGCTAAGTGTGGCTGTGGCGCGTAGCTCCGACTGCCTGTCCACAAGTAAAGGGGTCAATAGAAGAGCCCCTACTTTTGTACACCGACAATAGGAAGACGCCTACCACAAAGAGAAATCCTTCTTACTCTTCCATGATGAGCATGGAGTTCAAATTGAATTCTACGGGAGGAGGAGACTCTTGTCCTCTCTTCAGAGCTGGGAGGGCGGAACTTCCCAGCAGCTATGATACCTGTCGCGACGCCGGGAGCTCCGAAGAAGACAAGCCCTGCGAAGAGCTCGAGCCGGAGCGAGGGCCGGACTCCACCTCCGTGGCCACCGGCCGGTTGGAGGAAGGAACCTAGTGGACTTGGTGGAGACCATCTTCACCCTCTTGGTGGCCAGCACTGGGTTGGAGGTCGCCGCTCCTCGGGTTGCAGCATGCCTACGGGTGTGTTGGTCATGGTCCGGTGCTAGGGCTTGTAGTCCAGCCGCAAGCCACTCATATTTGGGGGTCGTCACCACGTCCCCCTCCCTCTCATCCGCTCCCTCCTAGAGCTCCTCTGCTGCCGTGGCCAGGGCATCTAACCCGACAAAGTCAGCCCCGGCAAGATGTCCCCGGCAGATCCTTCCGTGGCTTGTGCCTCACTGCCGCCGTGGGAAGAGCTTCCATCTCCAGCTTTCCCTTTGCCCTTCCCAGCCGTTGTGGCCTTCTCCACCTCCGAAAGGCAGCAACCTTGTCCTCCGCCACTCTCTTCATTATATACGCCACCTCCGCGGCAGAGGTGCATTTATACATTCCGTCCTTAGTCTTGGTGGCCTTCTCCACCAAAGTACTCGACCGTTGGAGCTCTTCATCTAGGGAAGGGAGTTTCCAAGTGCTCGACACTCCCTCAGCATTGCAGTCTAGCATCCACTTCAGTATTTGGTCCCGGGCAGAGTTGATATTCAGAGGAATTACAGTTGCCTGGAGCTTCAACAGCTCAAAGCGACCAAACAGTTGGTCGCACAAGCAAGCATGGCCATGAATAGACAAGTTATTGGCCAGTCCTGGGAACACCCTCATCCTATCCGCGGTTCCACCATACAGCCATGCAGTCCTGTCCCTTTCCTACAGCAGCGGGATGCGGTAGAGAAGGAAATCTGCCCCAACATGCTCAATGGTTAACCCGACAGCCGATAGATGGGTGATCCTATTGATTGTTGGGCACATCCTATCCTCAGTGAGCCCCCTCAAGCTCCAATCCTTGCCGCGCTTGAGGCACTCCAGTTGCGCTTCGCAAAAATCGGGAGCTGCCTTGTCCTGGATCCAGCACGAGTCTCCTCTCCATTCATCCCACCTCTCACGTGGAATCCAAATCGCAAATCGCCCTCTTCATCCGTGGCATCCAAATGATGATTCCGAAGCGATTGAATTTGTTCTCCACATTCGAGAAGAAGTAATGTCGGAATAAATCCACATTGGGCATCACTCCGCCGAAGTTCTCGCACAAATGCGCAAAGATAGCCATGGTCGCCATCGCATTTGGCATGAAATCGAGGAGGTGGAACCCATAGAAGTTCATGATCGCCTCGAAAAACCCGGAGAAAGGGAGACAGAGGCCATAGATGAAATAAGCAGCAAAGAAGCGATAAGAATCAGGGGATCCACCTCACCCACTTCGTAGACTACGGGCGCACTGTGCCCCTTCTCAACGGGTCTCCCCTACAAATATCCGTACTTCACCTAAAGAACGGGGCCGCTCAAGGATGATAGAACAAAGACGATGTCCTCGCTCTGCTTGTTGTTCAACTTCGCCGACCTCTTGTTCCCCTCGGTGGTATCCTCCTTCGCCGTAGCCGTCGGCTTCTTCTTCTCCGTGGGTTTCTTCCGCATTTTTGCGGCAATGCGGGGAGGGAAGGGATTCGTTGGAAGGAGGAGGGAGGGGGGCGGCGGTGGCGGAAGGTGTAGCGAGAGGAGGAACTATCGCTTGGCTTGCGGAGGAAGAAGATGGAGGAGTAGGGCAAGAGACCGGTGAATCATGCCACTATGATTTCCCTACTCTTAAGGAGGGGAGAAGGAGTCTAGGCGCAACTCTTTAGAAAGTTACCGTTTTTACCATAACTACAATGGTACCACGACCTCATGACGCACAGTAATTGCGCAAAGTGGACGTTGGATTGACTGGTCGCCGTGGTGATACGGCACGCACAACCATTTCCTACAATGTGTCCACACACTATTTGGGGCCTAGCCCAACGTGCCACGCGACATGTATGGCTGAGGGCCATGGGCTTATGTCGAGGAAAATATACATGGGTATGCATTTTCCGTTGACTCGTGCATGGACAAGAGCAAGATTGAAGCATCAGCTGGAGTCGGAGATTGAAGGATCAAGAACCAACACGCTGCCCAGAGGGATCAAGATCCAGCCAGGAGCAGTTTATCGGCAAGAGAAGGGCCTCCCTTGCTGGGTAGGTGAGCCCGGCAAGGTGCAAGGCCACCACCGGAAGCAACCAAGGCGCCCCGGCAGGGCCTGCCGGGGCTCACGGGGGCATAACCACCCCACGAACCACTCAAGCACGACCCATGTTGTCAATCAGTGCGGTGTCAAGCCGGAAGGTGATTAAGTGGCAGTCATTCCCCACATGGTGGCCGTTTCCTATAGAAGGAACATACATATGACAACCGTCCTGCGACGTGTCAGTAGAACAAACGAAGAGCTGGCGATATAGCCCGGCAAGCCTTGCGGGGTAACCAATGATGTGACACTAAGTGGTGCATTTAATGCACCCTGTCATCCCGCATAGTTAGGTACGATAGCACTATTTGCTATCATATCAGTGGATAATGACCACTTTGCCATTGTGGTGACCCCTTAATATATAAAAGGAGGCCCATGGCACCCATAGGAAGGGTTGGAAAGTTGAGGAACCCGCACCCCATACGCGCATAGTCGCTGCTGACATACGGCGACCCCTGTTGGGCAAGTGTACTGCGTTGCATTATCCACATTCCACCATCAATCCACCAAAGCAGGAGTAGGTTTTTACGCCTCACGACGGTCCGAACCTGGGTAAATTGCTTGTGTGCTCTCTGTCGTGCTGCCGCGCGCTGGTTTGCTCTTTGTGCAACACGACATCTCCCTGCCGAACCAGCAAGGGGCCTCCTGGTCCCATAGGTGGCCGCGGATATCCTGTGACTCATGGGATTCCCTCGGTGAAGAGGCACGGCAAAACAAATCATGGGTTTCCTCACTTATCACAGATTGGCTCCTCCTCATGGTTGTCGTAGATGAGGTCTGACTTGCCAGCTGAGGATCCCAAGCCAGCGTCGCAGAACGTGTCCTTCAAAATGACAAAAGGGGCTCCATGAAGATGAAGGATGGAAAATTGTTCATAACGAGCCTCAGGAGATTGGCGGCAGGGCCATCGATGAGATCGCCGGCTATGAAACCCGAGGGTTCGGGGTGGGCAACTTAACGTGTGACATAGCCCGTGTCAAGCTATCACTGTCGACGACCTCGATGTCGTAGTCGGCGTCAGTGACATGCCAGAATACTCTAGCCCGCTGATTGAAAGGCTCCGTCCAAGTCCAGTCATCAGCTTCCTCAACGGCCACCTCGCCAACTGATAATGATATAGACCTGGGGTAGGGTCATAGGCCTGACCTATGCGCCCTATCCAAGGTCACTATCCTAGAAACAAAGAAGCTCAAGAGACAATAGGGAGGGCCCAACAAAGGTGTCGAGTGCAATCCACTGGACCGATCAGCTACTCGGAGACCCCTCCTTCCTGAAGTCGCTCGACCACTCGACCTATTAAAGACCAGGAGTCATCTAGAACAGCAACGGACGAGAGTTTACTCTGTAATCTTGAAGGCCATTAAGGCATTTAAGGCTGGCGTTACCAGTAACGCCTCATATTTATGTACATTGAACCCTTGGCAACAGGGGAACGGCTGGGGTACTGGAGTTCACAATATAAGCCACCCGCCTCCTCTGGCACAAGGGTTCGCACTCCCTGTAAGACACACATGCATAATCCAGTCGGCCGCCTCTGGGCACTGAGTCATAGGGCTATTACTTCCTCCGCGAAGGGCCTGAACTCGTAAAACTTGTGTGTACAACTTCTCCATAGCTAGGATCTTGCCTCTACATACCTACCCCCCCCATTCTACCCTCAGTCTTAGATCCACAAGACCGACATCTGGCGAAGAGGCTGTGGTAAAGCTCTTTTGGGCCATTCGCTCCTCGAGCTCCCCGGGAAGCATAGCCAGGCTTAGGCTGTGACACTCTGGAGTGGGGGAGGGGTGGGGATGGGGATCTGTGGGAAAGGGGGCATTTCGCAAGTGTTTTCTAAGAAACTCAGGGTGGCGAGGGTATGTATATTGGTGGGTAAACTGCAGTGAAGATCGGCAGAGGTTGACGAGGGAGGTGGCGGGTCGGTGGTGGCGACGAACTAGCTAGGTTTCGAGCGAGGGAGGGGTGGTGTGTATGTGTGTTTGCGGGGGATTTGGGGTGAGCGAAGGATTTGGGGTGTGTGTGTCGAGGGGGTCCAAGGTGGTATTTGATGAAATGCTACGGATATTGAAAATTTTACTAGGCGGGAGTAAAATGGCGGGGCTACCAAAAATTTGGATCAAGGGATTGAAGCACATCAAGGAGGTAGTAACGAACATCACACACGGTTAAAACATAATAATTGTGTGCTACCAAACAAAAAAACACTCCAGCCGAGCAGATATTCTTGAGATTGCAAGGGGTGCGGGTAGGAATAAATGTCTTGGTTACTGAAAATTTGGATCTATTGATTGAAGCAGAGCGGGAGTAACAGACATCACACACGGTCCACACATACTAATCGTGTGTCAAACAGAAACACCATCTAGGCATGTAGATACTTTTGAAATTGCGAGGGGGTAGATATTTTTGAGAGGGGGAGGGAAGCCTCGTGGAGCCCAATATACTATGATCATGTGGGTGATAAGCAGGGGCATGGCACATGGGTAGTCCTAGGGAACCGTGTTTGTTTTGTACCTGATCGCAGACGGTTGTTGCGTCCGACTTGTCAGTTGTTTATAAATTTAGCGAAAAATGCGGGAAAGGGTCAGAACACGAACACACTTGCATGTGGACCAAATATATGTATGAAAAGGGTGGTTTGATGTTCAAATACCCAATGCAAAACTTTGATGTGGCACCTGTCGCACAAAGCGCTCGTTATTATTGCTAGCCCCCTTGACACTCACACTTCATGTTGGCGGGAGGGGAATCCTAGCTATGAACGCATTTCCCCAAATAGCTAGGTCTGGCATCTCACCCTACCATACACACAAAACCGAAAGGAGTACATCATGGTCAAACCCCACCCCCTTTGCTTCCGATCAAATGTGGACCATGTGCGGGCCCACAGATGTGTTCTTCTGGTGTTAGATGGGTGAGACCACATACGAACCACACCTTCGGGTGGCCCGATATATGTGTGTGTGCGTGTGTGTGAAAAAGATGTGGTGTGATATTTAAATAACCAAATCACAAATTTGATGTGGCACATGTGCATTGCAAATTAACCGGACATCCTCGACCCCACAGAGGTTCATCTAGTGCGAAGTAGTACTGTGCCCCCCACCCACACACTTTGAGTCGATGGGAGGGGGCATCTCACCAAGCCACATTGTAACACTGACCAAGAAGAATCACCACCTTGGTCATATAACCTCTCTTGTTGTTGGGTCAAAGTCATGCATGGACGTCCAAATGTGTCCCCACAAATAGGCTAGCTTGTCGCCGATAACCACGCGAGGGAGTTCCTGAAGACAACCATTGCGTGCATGTGGCCCAAACATATGTATGAAGTGTCATGTGGCCCAAATGGACTCTTTATTCGACCCATGTGTGTTAGACCATGATACCTCTCCATCGTATCTACTTTACCTAACGCTTTTGCTCTTGTTTTGGACTCTAATTTGCATGATTTGAATGAAACTAACCCAGACTAACACTGTTTTCAGCAAAACTACGATGGTGTTGTTTTTTGTGCAAAAATAAAAGTTCTCGAATTGGAACAAAACTTTTTGGAGAATTATTTCAGAATATATAAGAAATACTAGAGCCAAGAACCACCGGAGGGGGGCCCTGGTTGAGCACAACCCACCAGGGTGCGCCACCCCCTCCAGGCGCGCCCAGGTGGGTTGTGCCCACCTGGTGGCCCCGCAGACCCCAATTCCAACTCCTTAAATACCCATATTTGGAGAGAAACATTGGGGATGAAGTTTTATCGCATTTCACGGTACGGAGCCGCCGCCACCTATTCTTCATCGGGAGGCTAGATCTAGAGTCCGTTTGGGGCTCCGGAAAGGGGGTCTTCGATCTTCGTCATCACCAACCCTCCTTCATCGCCAATTCCATGATGCTCCCCACCGGGAGTGAGTAATTCCTCCGTAGGCTCGCTGGTCGGTGAGGAATTGGATGAGATTCAACATGTAATCGAGTTAGTTTTGTTAGAGCTTGATCCCTAGTATCCATCATGTTCTAAGATTGATGTTGTTATGACTTTGCCATGCTTATTGCTTGTCACTTTGGGCCCAGGTGCCATGATGTTAGATCAGAACCGTTTATGTTTTCACCATTATATCTATGTTCTAGATCCGATCTTGCAAGTCATATTCACCTATAACGTGTTATGATCCGTAAACCCAGTGTGATTGTAATTGGGATACTTTCGGGTGATGACCATAGTTTGAGGAGTTCATGTATTCACTATGTGTTAATGCTTTGTTCTTGTTCTCTATTAAAAGGAGGCCTTAATATCCCTTCGTTTCCTTATGGACCCCGCTGCCATGGGAGGGTAGGAGAAAAGATGTCATACAAGTTCTTTCCATAAGCACGCATGACTATTTACGGAATACATGCCTACATTATATTTATGAACAAGAGCTAGTTTTGTATCGCCCTAGGTTATGATGGTTATATGATGAATATCATCTAATGAATCCACCATCCAATGCCTACGAATTTCCTACATATTATTCTTTCTAAGTTACTATTGTTGTTGTTACTGTTACAACTGCTACAAAATCATTGCTATCACTGTTACCGTTACTACTGCTGTTACAACTACTATAAAAACTATCGTACTGTCACAACCCTAGTCAGTGCATGCGTTAGAGTGTTTGCATCATGTTTAAATTCCTCAGAAACTTGGAAATGGGGATGACAGAAACCCCCAGCACCACTTAATCCAACTAGGGTTACTAAAATACTTTTTCAATGAACCTGAAATGCCCTTCAAAAATGTTCATCATCTTTGCCTTGTTCTAGAACCTCTACCAAAAATGGTGCACACTTTTCTAGGACACTTTTGGTTATTGAATTAAATCATACATTATTTGTTCTTGGACATTTAAATGCTATAAATTTTTTTAAATGTCCAAATGATCTTGAAAGTAAATGAGGGTTGTTGAAAATAATCCAAACGAAGCCCACAAATATTTTTAGGATTATTGAAAATGCTCTGGCATTTTTATTAAAGCCAAAACAATTACAGAAAATAGAAAAACAGAAATAAAAGAGAGAGACGGAGAGAGGGAGAGTTACCTGGCCTTACCTAGCTAGACCAGGTCCTGTGCAGCCCAGCTGGCGACCCAGCCCACCTGGCCACCTCCTCCTGATGTCTTCCTCATTGCCAGGAGGACGGGCGCGTGCCCGACGCGCGTGCACCGCCACGCTGTAGGATCGAAAGTATGTCTAGAGGGGGGGTGATTAGACTACTTGACCAAATAAAAATCTAGCCTTTTCCCAATATTAAGTCTTGGCAGATTTTAGCAACTTAGCACAAATCAAGTAATCAACCTACACATGCAATTCTAAGAGTATAGCAGTGGAATGTAAAACAATTGCATATGAAGGTAAAGGGAGGAGTTTGGAGGGAGCAAACGCTATGTGGACACGGGGATTTTTGGCATGGTTCTGATAGGTGGTGCTATCGTACATCCACGTTGATGGAGACTTCAACCCACGAAGGGTAACGGTTGCGCGAGTCCACGGATGGCTCCACCCATGAAGGGTCCACGACGAAGAAACCTTGTCTATCCCACCATGGTCATCGCCCACAAAGGACTTGCCTCACTAGGGTAGATCTTCACGAAGTAGGCGATCTCCTTGCCCGTACAAACTCCTTGGTTCAACTCCACAATCTTGACAGAGGCTCCCAAGTGACACCTAACCAATCTAGGAGACACCACTATCCAAAAGGTATTAGATGGTGTGTTGATGATGAATTCCTTGCTCTTGTGCTTCAAATAATAATCTCCCCAACACTCAACTCTCTCCCATAGGATTGGATTTGGTAGAAAGATGATTTTCGTGGAAAGCACTTGGGGAAGGCTAGAGATCAAGATTTATATGGTTGGAATGGAATATCTTGACCTCAACACAAGTGTAGGTGGTTCTCTCTTAGAAATTGTATGTTCGAAGTGTAGGCATGTGCTGATGGCTCTCTCTCCATGAATGAAGAGTGGGTGGAGGGGTATATATAGCCTCCACACAAAATCTAACCGTTACACACAAATCACCAAACTCGGTGGGACCGAATTATAAAACTCGGTTAGACCGATTTAGTTCAAAATGTGAACGTTAGGATTTTCCGTAGGACCGACATGTCAATTCGGTGGGACCGATTTCATTAGGGTTAGGGCATAATGTAATCTCGGTGAGACCGATTACACAAACTCGATGGGACCAATTTTGGTAATAGACAAACAGAGAGTTGGTCAGGCAAACTCAGTGGGATCGATTCGCTCATCTTGGTTAGACCGAAAAGTTACGAAGGGGAAATAGAGAGTTTGCATTGCAATCTCGGTGGGACCGATCGCTCATCTCGTTTGGACCAAAATGGTACGAAGGGAAATACAGAGGTTGCAATCCCATCTCGGTGAGACCGAGATCCCTATCGGTGAAACCGAAGTGATTAGGGTTTGTGGCAGTGGCCATGTCAAGTGAACTCGGTGGCGCCGGATAGAAAGTTTCGGTGGGGCCGAGTTTGACTTTTTGTTTGGGACATATGTGGAAATGATAAAGTAGTTGAGGGTTTTTGGAGCATATCACTAAGCATTTTGAGCAAGTAACTCATTAAGCAACACCTCACCCCCTTTTAATAGTATTGGCTTTTCCTATGGACTCAATGTGATCTTGGATGACTAAAAGTAAAATGTAGAGTCTTGTGCTTTGAGCTTGAGCCAATCTTTTGTCCTTAACATTTTGCGGGGTCAACTTTTTAATCCATGCCATGCCAATCATTGAGCTTTCCAGAAATATTTATCTTAAAATAGCATTAGCTCAATGAGCTATATGTTGTTAGAAATTACCAAAACCACCTAGGGATAGTTGCACTTTCAATCTCCCCCTTTTTGGTAATTGATGACAACATATAGATCAAAGCTTCGACAAATGATAATATGATTGAAAAACATCATCACTTTGAGAAGTATGCGATAAGCAAGAGGTCCCCCTAAATTTGTGCATTATTTAAGATTTCCGTTTGAATGCAAATGCACAATCGATTAGGATCATGGGTTACTCTTCCATGTCACATACATCTTGGTGGAGCGCTCGAAATGATAAAAATTAAAAGCATGCACTCATCACCAAGCAAGTGAATGATCATATATGAGATATAAAAGGTAGTATCATCCAAACAAGCATTAAGGTAGAAAATGATCAACCACATGATCAAACCAGTATCTCACAAGGACATAAAGTATCTCACACAATAAAAAGTTCAACCAAAAGCAGGAGAGATAAAAAGCAAGACACTCTCTCTCGAAGCCTATGATCTTACATATTTCTCCCCCTTTGGCAACAAGTTACCAAAAAGTTTGAAAATGCATAGTGCTATGCGTCTCTCAGGCTTTGTTCTTCGGGAGGTGGTGTAGAGAGAACTCCAAGGATGAAGGAATTTGTCGATGTAGTTGTAGCTGGTGGAGTGGGTGCTGGAGGTGGCACTGGAGCAGTAGCTGTTGGTGCTGACAATGTAGCTCTAGCATCTGAAACTGGCACTGCAGCAGACCTCTGACCTCGTGGCACACGCTGAAAAGCATCAGTAGTTTCCTTCGCTCTCCTCTCTTCTGCTTCCTCCTGAAGCTGCTCAACTGCAGTCTGAATCTCAGTTACCTTGAGATCAAGATCATAAAATTTTGTCTCAACAATCGTCTCCAGGATCTCCTGATTCTGAGTCTGGGTGGCCAAGCCCTACTCAATCCTCAGTATAGCTTGAATCAGATAGCCTATTTGATCTTGCTTGCTATTCAGGAAAACTTGAGATGCCTCTTCAACACTTGGCATCTTGGCACCTTTCTCAGCCTTAGCTCTGGCTCTCTTCTCTTGTGCTTGAGCTGATGATGGTTCCTCCTCATAGATCACTACTGTGTTGTCTTCAAATTCAGGATATAAGGGTAGATGCTCATTGTCTAGGAAATAAGTTCATGTGCCCATCTTAGAATTGATGAGCTCCTGAATATGTGGAGCATACCCACAACTTCTCTTTTGATCAGCAGCAATCCTCTTGATTGTATCTACAATCAGACTCATGACCTTGAACTTCCGAGGGACATCAAAGATTTGTAGCATGTTGGTGGAATGTCCTCTGATCATCTTGTGAGCTCCTGACTTGGGTAGCAAGTGTACCTTAAGATCCAGTTAATAGCAGGCAGTCCAGACAACAAGAATTGTACTGATCCAAGCTTGTGTGTCTCCAAATCTTTATGTGGGATCTCTTTGTACATGTTTGCCAAGGAGTTGTGATCCTTCTTTTTCTTGGCATACACATCCAAGTCATCCGCATGTTCCTCTGGGGCATTGATCAGTTTGCCCATTCTTCAATAGTGGACTGGTACCTTGTACCCTCAGACATCCATAATATCCTCCCATCTGGATAGAAATGAGCAGTGGAGTAAAACTGCATGATCAGCTCATCATTCCATTTGGTGAGCTTCTGTCCAACAAATTCATCTACTCCACATCCCTTGAAGCTATCATAAACTCCTGAGAAGTGATCTTCATTCTCCTAGATGTATTCCCAATCCACCCATTTCATGTCACATACAATGGGATATTTGTCGAACAAAATTGTCTCATAGAAGTCTTGTTGTTCTTTTGTGTGAACTGTAATCAACTGTAGTCCTCCTCCTAACAAGATACGGATCAGACTGTCTCCACAATCTCAGTCGTGCATCTTTCCTGATGTGCATGTCCTCAGCGACTGGATGAGCATCATTATGGTCAGGAATCTTGGGCTTCAACTTACTCAAAACAAGTGAATAATCTTCCTCTTCTTCAGCTTTAGACACTGGGGCCTTGTTCTTCTCCATTGTAGGAATACTTCTAGTGTTTCTCTTGGGTGGAGAAGGCTTCTAAGCTGGAGCTTTGGGAACATACTTGGGCTTAGATGGAGTAGCCCCGGATTTGATAGCATCTCCCATGAGCTTCTGAGACTTGGGAGATGGAGCAGCATCCGCTTCCTCTTCCTCTTCTTCTGGATCTCTCATAATGGAGGATCTACCGAGCACTCTGGAATAGGTTTTCTTAACCATTTCCTTCCTCTTCTTTCCTTCTCCAACAGTCTCTCCAGTTGGATTGGAGGTTTCAATAGTTGAGGCTCTAACCTTTAAGGTTGGCACCCTCTTGGTAGGGGCCTTCTTGCGCAAGCCAGGCTTAGTTGTTGTAGTTGTGCCATATTCCTTCTTCAACACCTTCTTCTTGGAGTTGACTTCCTCCTCAACAGCCACATAGTCCTCATCTTTAGAATCTGAGGTTTTATACTTCCTTGACCTGGTGGCTGCTTTGGGCAAGTTACTTGGTGTGCTCCTGCTGCCATCATCAGAACTGCTTGAGGGACTAGTGCCCTCAATCAATTGCACTTGTTCTTCAGACCTGTTCTGACTGTCACTTTGATCAGACATCTCTACAAACTTACTGACAGCAGACCCTGTGAATACATATAGATGAGGTAGAGTGGATGAGCATCACAAAGTGCAGAGTTTTTGCAAAACAGATGGCTTAAAAACTTAACTTTAGTTCTTCACAGAAAGCAATTCGGAGCTACCGATTTGTACACTCGGTGATACCGAAGCAGCTTTTGTGACCTAAACTAGTGAACTCGGTCAGACCGAGTCACAGTTCCGTGGCACCGAGACTGCTAGGGTTTCTCTAAGAATCGAACTCGGTCACACCGATTTGCAATTTTCGGTCAGACCGAAAGTGCAAGTGCAATGGCCTAAGCCAAATTGGTGAGACCGATTTCTACAATTCGGTCGGTACGAGATGAGTTCGGTGGAGACCTAACCCTAAATTTTCAAATCCAATCTAATCTAAAGGAGGTTTTCATTAGATGGATTGTTTGCATACGTGGTCATTGATCATGGCAAAGTAATGTGATATGAATCAGAGTTAAAAGAATAGCACAAAACATCAAACTCGTACCCTAGTTCGGCGGAGTTCGCTATGGCGGCAACGGAGGGGAAGAATTCCGTTGACGGCGATGGAAACCAGCGGCGAGAGGTCGCTGGCGGCGAGAAGACGATCCAGAGACCCGAGGCGGCAGAGCAGGATACGCGCGGGCTGAGAGGTTTCAAAGAAATTTCCAAAATCTCACCATGGGTTTATATATCCCGACCCTGTCGGTGTGACCGAGTGGAACAACTCGGTGGCACCGAGATGCAGAATCGCAAGCAGTTACTGCAACTCGGTGTGACCGAAAAGTTCAAATCGGTTGCACCGAGATTGAAAACCTAGATCAACTTAGTGATCTCGATGTGCCTGAAATAGAATACTCGGTCATACCGCAATACACAAAGAGGTTTTGGAAGTTTAAGTCTATGACGAATCGGGGACTCCAAGTGCTCCTCACACAGAGTGGTTTGAATCTGACTTGATCAAACTTTGTGATGTAGCATGAATAGAGTTTGAGGGGAGAAAAGCATAGATTGCTAGAGGGAGTTCTTAGGCATTCTTGTCCATCCATTTGGCAAAAGAGAAAAAGACAAACAATCAAAGAAACAAATGGATGTCCTCGGATGAGTAAAATATGCATCCAACATGCTCACACAATAAAATGATAAGTGAAATATGTGACAAAGCATGCACAATCACTCTAGCATCTATCAAGCAATTGGCGATGACTAGGTCATCTATATATGAGTATATTGACTGAGGAGTCAAATGAGAACATTTGATCGTAGGTCATACTCATCGTTTAAGCACAAGTGGGGTTACCACTTTTACATAAAGCATTGTTGTCCTCATATCATTAGAGTTGCTTTAGCTCAATTGATTAGAGTAAATCTCCCCCTAGATGTGATATACCCCCTAAGAGGAATGAACTAACGTTGGTTTTTGTCGATGATGACTTCATGTAGGTGTTGAAGATGTAGATGCTCAATGTTGATGTAGATCATTCGGAGCAATCCTTTGGAGTGAGTTACACTTTCAATACCTACACAGGTTAGTCCCACAAGGAACAAACAAGGATATCCATAGACATAGAGCGATATTCACATGAGATGATGTCCATGAATGCATTATGTTACCTTGTCCCTTGTCTTACCAACAAGAGGGTTTGTGACTCCTTGAACTAGTGCAAGATATGGAAGTTTTTTGCACTTGTCCTTGCCAAAATGATATGAATGAAGTATGTTGGTGGAGTCACCCTAAAGAACTCTCTAGTTCTTCTTCTTAGGGATCCACACCATCTTGATGGGAATCCTTGGAGTTATAGTCGTACTTGATGAAGTGGAACTTGACGTAGTCTTGGAAACCCACTTGACCAATGCCTTAGGTGCTTCTTCAAATGCATCAATCTCCTCTTGAAGTTTGTCCTTGCCTTTTAGCTTGTGGTCTTGTGGTGGAAGATCGTCTTGAGCTTGTGTTCCTTGGAAATAAGTAGGATCATACTTCTCTTGTTGAGGAACATACTTCATCTTGGGGTATTGATCTTCTTCCCACTCAACTCCATTGGCATTGAACTTTCGTTCAAAACCAACACCTTGATTCTTCCGGTGTCTTCCTTGCTTGCGTACAATTTCCTCAAATTGCTTACTTCCGGCAAGACTCTTGTAAACACCTTTCTCTATGATTCCCTTCAATAAACTATTTTCTTGCTCAAGTGTAACTTGGCTAAGAGAATCATTAGTGGAATCAAGCGAACTACTAGAAGCAACAACATTGTACTTAGCATGATTGTTGTTACTACTAGAGAAAGAATATTTCTTGTTCTTGTTGCTAGATTTAACTTGTGGCATGTAGGTAGACAAGAGTAAACACTTGGCAATGTAAGAAGAACTTTTATTGCGAATATGATCATTGATTGCTTTTAAGAACTTATGCTCTTGCTCAAGGTTGAGTTTTTCAAAGCGTAGCTTCTCATGAGTCTTTAAAAGTTCTCGATGATCTTCCAAGGTATTTTCATGAGCTAACTTAAGAGTGTTTAGCTCTTTAGTTAGACGCCTAATCTCTTTCTTATCATTGTCATTCATTTTATCTTGATTAGCACAATTGATAGCAAGTTCATCATAGTTTTCATAACTAGAGTTGTCAACAAGTAAATCATCATAACCTAGCAAATCATCTTCATCACTATTGAAATCAACATACTCGGGGTGTGATACCTTTGGGCCTTTAGCCATGAAGCATCTTCCAATTCCTTCATTTGGTGACTCAAATATGTCATAGGAGTTGGTTGACACAACTGCTAGACCGACAACACCTTCATCTTGAGTATATTCAGAGTCAGAGTGATAACTTCTTTCGGAGTGATTGTCGGAGTCGGAGCCGGATACCCATTCACCAACATGAGCTTGATGTCTTCGTTTTGTGTAGCTCTTTGATGAATTGTCCTTCCTTTCCGAATCCTTGCTTCTCTGTGATGTTCTTCGTTTAACGGTCATCTCTACTCCTTCTCTCTCTTGGTGGTGATTCTTCTCTTCTACTTCTTCTTTTGGGAGAATCTTCTCTTCTTCTTTAGGGAGCCATACACTCATTTGAATAGTGTCCGGGTCTTCCACAATTGTAGCAATTGTGTTCACGACTTGAAGATCTTTTGTCATTGTAGGACCTTGACTTGGAACTTCTTTCCTTGCTTCTACTCTTGTAAAACTTGTTGAAGTTCTTCACCATTAGGCTCAATTCTTCGTTGAAGGTTTATTTCTCACTTGATGATGTGGGAGCATCACATGAGGATTTGTAAGCACCACTTGACTTGTTGTGAAGCTCTTCCTTGTCCATGAGTGACATCTCATGAGCAACAATTCTTCCAATGACTTCCGTTGGCTTGAGATCTTTGTAATTGGGCATCACTTGGATCAATGTGCACACGGTATCATATTTTCCATAAAAGGCTCTTAGGATCTTCTTGATGATGAATCTATCGGTCATCTCTTCACTTCCTAAGTCGGCAACCCCATTTGTGATGAGAGCAATCCTAGAGTACATTTCAGTGACACCTTCACCATCCTTCATTTTGAACTTGTCAAGTTGACTTTGAAGCACATCGAATTTGGATTCCTTGATGGAGTCGGTACCTTTGTGCATATCAGTCAAACTATCCCAAATTTCCTTTGCATTCTCAAGACGGCTGATTTTGTTGAATTCTTCGGGGCACAATCCGTTGAAGAGAATATCACAAGCTTGAGCATTCTATTGCAGCATCTTCAACTCTTCCGCGGTAGCTTCACGGTTCGGTTATCTCCCATCAAAGAATTCACCTTGCAAGCCAATACACACAATAGCCCAAATTGTGGGGTTATGTCCAAGAATATGCATTTTCATCTTATGCTTCCAACTAGCAAAATTAGTACCATCAAAGTAAGGACCTCTATGGTGGTAATTTCCCTCACTAGATGCCATACTCTCCTAGGTTGTGAAACCAAGCCTATGATCACTAAAAGCTATGGAAATCAGAGCAAATGGAGACCAAAGCTCTGATACCACTTGTAGGATCGAAAGTCTGTGTAGAGGGGGGGAGATTAGACTACTTGACCAAATAAAAATCTAGCCTTTTCCCAATTTTATGTCTTGGCAGATTTTAGCAACTTAGCACAAATGAAGTAATCAACCTACACATGCAATTCTAAGAGTATAGCAGCGGAATGCAAAACAATTGCATATGAAGGTAAAGGGAGGAGTTTGGAGGGAGCAAATGCAATGTGGACACAAAGATTTTTGGCGTGGTTCCGATAGGTTGTGCTATCGTACATCCACGTTGATGGAGACTTCAACCCACGAAGGGTAACAGTTGCACGAGTCCACGGAGGGCTCCACCCATGAAGGGGCCACGAAGAAGCAACCTTGTCTATCCCACCATGGCCATCACCCACGAAGGACTTGCCTCACTAGGGTAGATCTTCACGAAGTTGGCGATCTCCTTGCCCGTACAAACTCCTTGGTTCAACTCCACAATCTTGACAGAGGCTGTCGGCGTTCTGGGAACGGGGGTCCCAAGACTTTCCTGCCTACGGCCTGCGGCGTGGCTCGAAGGGGGGCCCAGCACGGCCCATCTTCACCAACACAAACCCAAGACCCTCGCGAGGGGCCAAGCCTTGCGGGTCGGGCGATGCGAAGCTTCCTCAGGCATGGCCTCGTCAGGCTGGCTCACGAGGAGGCGAAGAGATCAAGGCGGGGTACCTCACGAGGTGCCCGTGACGCAAGCCCTGACGACTCAGGGCGCTAGGCGGGTGCCAGCCCGCGCAGCGTCCTCCTTTCCTCTTTGGTGCAAAGGGGGCAAGCGCAGCCGCGGAGTACCGAGGCATCAGGCAAAGGTTGCAATTTCGGTGCAACGAGACCAAGACCAGGAGGACTATGAGACGGAGGTCATCGTGGAGCCCAAGACGGCGCCATCACCAGAGCTTTGCGCAGGTGAAGACTACTTTTGTTAGGATAGCTGATACTTGCTGTCCCCCTTCAAATTAGCCCTCCATTGTTGGCTCCCTTCCCGCTCGATATTTGGGAAGAGGACCAGGGCCTCTATAAATAGGACCAGCCACCCACATAGCAAGGGATCGGTTGGAGGAAGCACGGAGAGAGAGAGAGAGAGAGAGAGAGAGAGAGAGAGAGAGAAAGGTGACTGAACTCCTCCGAGCAGTTCATTGCCCTAGCCAAGAACAGACCCTCGCGAGGTTGTTCTTCCTTGTATTGTTCATCATCATCAGCCCAAGAGGCAATCCACCGCACCATACACTGGAGTAGGGTATTACACCACAACGGTGGCCCGAACCAGTATAAACCCTGTGTCTCTTGTGTCATTCTTTCCATACTTTAGATCCTAGCATGGCGGAGGGGTGCAGGTAGGTACAGGGCGAAATCTCCGCGTGCACCCCAGTGTTCGAACCTCAAGGGTCTGCCGGAACCCGAAATCCGACATTTGGCGTGCCAGGTAGGGGTGCGCCGGAATTCATCTTCCACCGCCCCGTTCTCCTCCGACCATCACGCCCATGTCTGACGCTCGTCGGGCCTGCGCTGAGCGCCGGGCCGCACTCGCTTCCCGCGTCGTCCAGACGGCCCCCGTCGGCGAGCATCCACGCTGTTCCCCGTCACCTGCCGCCAACGCCGCCACCGGCCCGGCGGGGGACGAGCGGCAAGCATCGTCCCAGCATCCGTCCGTGCGGCAAGACGGCCGCACCGCAACTCCCTCGCTCACCCCAGCTGGTTCTTCGTCCCGCGCACCCATGGAGGCTCGAGCTGCGCTCATCGCGACGAACGAGCTCTTGCGATACCGTCCCGTCGACAACGTCTACGAAGAATGGCTCGACCGCGTTGCCGAGCTCGTCCGCGCCGCAGGGGGCTCTCCTGCGCCGTCCGTTCCACCGCACCGCACCCCGCCCCACGTGGGCGACGAGGCTCCGGCGGCGCCCTGGCCGCCTCCTCCTCAAGAAGACGCCATGGGTCCAAGGCGCATGGCCCCTGGGCGGAACCCGCTCCGTCAGGCGCCAGCGCGGCAAGAGCAGAGCTGCCAGGAAGTCCCCCGCCCGCAAGAAGCTGCCCGGGTGCTCCCTGCTCTAGCACGTCGCGACCATGCTCCTGCTCCCGCGTGTCAAGGCCCCGCGCTGCTCCTAGATGCAGCACATGGGGACATGCCAGACCAGGCTCCCCGTCACCCAAGGCCACCCGTGGCCACAACAGGCTGCCGCGCCTTCACCACCGAGCTACGCAGCGTCGCATGGCCCGGTAAGTTCAAGCCAGACTTGCCTCCTCGCTACGACGGCACGACTGACCCTGCAGAGTTCCTCTAGCTCTACGAGCTGGGCATCGAAGCTGCCAACGGAGACGAGAAGGTCATGGTGAACTGGTTCCCCATGGCACTCAAGGATGGGGCCCGCACCTGGCTCCTGAACATGGCTCCAGGCACAATCTCCTCCTGGGACGAGATGCGCACCCGCTTCATCGCCAACTTCCAAGGCACTCGCGACCGGCCACCCGCCGTAAGCGACATGCGCCGCATCAAGCAACAGCCCGGGGAAACCCTGCAGAAGTACATCCAGCGCTTCAACAACGCATGCCTCAAGATTCCCAAGGTGACTGAGGAGGCCATCATCTCGGCCTTCTCCGACGGCGTGCGCGATGTCAAGATGAAGGAGGAGCTGGCGATGCATGAAGACCTGTGCACTTCCTTGGAGCTGTTCAACTTGGCGAAGAAGTGCGCCAGGGCTGAGGAAGGGCGTCTCTCCCTCCACGAGCTGCCTGCCGCAGACCCAGAAGAGAAGAAGCTCAAGGCCAAGGATGTGAAGCGCAAGGGGGCTGCCGTGCTCGCGGCAGAACCAGACACCAAGCGGGGCAGAGATCAGCCCAAACCTTCCAAGGGCAGCCGGTACTGTGTGTACCACGACCTCCACACCCACAACACCAACGAATGTCAAGAACTCCGAGCCATGCAAGAAGGAAGGATCGGCCGTCGCCCCGACCGCGGTGACCGGGGCTATGGTCGAGGAGGAGGAAGGAACGCAGGACGCTGGGAAGACCGTGGCCCACGCCAAGGGTGGCGCGACCAACCTCGCGAGGATCGCTGGCAAGATCAGCCTCGCGAGGGAGACTGCAGGGATTAGCCTCGCGAGGATCGCTCGCAAGGCAACGCAGGCCTCCCACTGCTGCCGCCGCAGCCAAGGAGAAACGAGGACCGCCACCAGGACGAGGAGGCTGGGGGCTTCCAGGAGCTGCGCGCGATCGCCTGCATCTTGGGCGGAGCACAAGCCCCCGCCTCTCAGCGCATCTTCAAGCAGTTCGCCCACCAAGTGAATGCAGTCCTCCCCAGGCTCGAAGCCGCGCGCCCCCTCAGGTGGTCGGCGTGCGCCATCATGTTCAGCTCAGCAGATCAGCTCAAGTGTGCGGCTACAGCCGGAGTCCTCCCGATGCTTTGTTCCCCAATCATCAACAACGTGGTGGTCACCAAGACCCTCATCGATGGAGGGGCAGGGCTCAACGTCCTGTCCGTGGAGACGTTCAACAACCTCCAAGTGCCCTACAGCCAGCTTCAGCCAACCAAGCCTTTCTCCGGTATCACCGACGGCTCCACGGTCCCGATTGGGCAGGTCCGCCTCCCTGTCACCTTCGGGGCACGCGACAACTACCGCACCGAGCTCATCAACTTCGACGTCGCCCACATTCGCCTACCGTACAACGCCATCCTTGGGTACCCAGCGCTGGCCAAGTTCATGGCTGAACTCACCACGGCTACAACGTCCCCAAGATGCCAGGAAGCGGAGGAGTCATCACGGTGCCCTGTGAAGAGAAGGACGCAGTGTGTTCCCTGGAACGAGCCTTTCAGGCCGCGTCACCGGAAGACCCGGATCATGGAAGCAGGAGGCCTCCCGAGACCGCCCCCAAGAAGAAGAAGTCATCGTCCGGCCCGGCCCCTCTGGGCCCACGCCTGCCCAGGGGGAACCTCCCTCAATCGCATAGGAAAGCGCGCCCGGCGCCCTCCTCAGGCAGTGCTCGGGGGCTCTCCCCTGGAGGGCCACCGACCTAGCTAGGGTCACGAGGGAGGTGCTTGGGCACCACATGGAGGCGCGTTTTGAAGCACATTTCCCTGAAGAAGGAGCAAGGCAAGGAGATCCAGACCCTCAGGAGTTCGTCAGTAAGGCCATTCAGGAGCTACAGGAGTCAAGAGTCATGAAAGGCGGCCGCCGCCTACCAGCAGTGGCTCCCCATCCAGGCGAGGATGGCGGGCTGCGTGTCTGCATTGACGTACCAGGGCTCAACCGAGTCGCCTCTCTGGAGCGCCTCTGGCCCTCGCGAGTGGGGCACTACGGAGGTCCACCCCACGGCTACGTTTGTGTAACGCCCCGAGTCCGTTGTGCCAGGTGTCCGCCAGTTATTCGCTGTTGTTGCCTTTCATTCGCTTGCATGTTGCATCTTGTCATGTCATCATGTGCATTGCATCATCATGTTTTAAAACTTGCATCCATCCGGGTTCTCCCAGTTCCTTCCGTTGTCCGTTCTGAGCCCAGACACACTTGCACGCGCCCGCGACATGTCCGAAATATTATTTTATAAGTGGCCGGAAAATTTTCTCAGAATGGGCTGAAAGTTTTCATGCAGTGTGGTTTTGTTGTCAGTAGACCGCCTGCCAAGTTTCATCGCATTCGGAGTCCGTTTGAGGCCCCAACGGATAAATATAGTGGCAATAGTAGCTGGTCTAACGTCGGACATTTTCGGTCTCCGGAAACAGTCGCCGGGCCTCCCTCTCTTCTCTCCTCTTAGCTCGAGACCCTCTACACAGCCCACTAGTCTCAACCTACCCCTTCTTGCGTCCGGAGCCGTCCGATGGCGATCGCACGGTCCAAAAACCCCTCCTAGCCCCTCAAACCCTAACCCTGTCTATAAAAGGAAGCCTCCCCTTCCATTTTTCGCAGCAGACAACTCCCTCCTCAAAATGCGTGCCGACGCCAGCCTCCTCCACTCCTCAGCCGCCACCTCCCACCTCTCCACGCGGGCCCGCAGAGCCCAGAGCAAGCCCATCCAGGCCTGAAACCTCCCCGTGCCCGCTCCAGGGACGAGCTCACCCTCGCCCGAGGCATCCAGCCTCGTCCCCGCGCCGATCTAGATCGCGCGACCCCGCCACCAAGCATCGCCTGCCGGAGTGCGCCCCTCCTTGAAGCCGACCCCGCCTCCTCCGCCTCACTCCGCCCGCCGCCCGGCCCCTCCGGCGATCGCAGCTGCCACGACGCCAGCGCCTGAGGCCTCCCCGCCGCCGTAGCTCCAACATCGGCCTCCGGCACTACTCCTCGTCGTCGACCCCTCCTCCCATCGGATCTGGCGCCGCCCTCGCCAGATCCGCCTCGCCCGGCGTCTTCCCCGCTGCCCCATCGACAGTGTCGTCTGCCGCCGCCAGGCCCCTGCCTTGATCGGGGGATCGAGACGAAGGGACGAAGGCGCCCAAAGGCCTCCCGTGCGTGGGTCTCCACGCCGTCCTCGGCCCATCGCGTCGCTCGGGGCCCGTCCAGCAGCCCCCCTGCCTCCTACCTCCTCCTCTCCATAGTTTCGGGCCAAGGCCCATGGTGAGCGCCCAGCCGCCCTCTGATTCGGCCCGTTATGTTTTTTTTCAGTTCTGGAGGTTTTTCCTAATTATCCACAGAACCGCTGTTTTACAGAAAACCCTTTGTAGATCATGCATACAATAACTTAATAATCGTGCATCAGATTAAAACAAATTTAATATGAAATATGCTTAGTTTTTCATCTAGTTTCGTAATATGCCACTTTCATGTGTGTTTGCAATGTTTAAAATGTTTTTTGGTTAAATTTTCTCCTATGCCATGTTAAAATGATTTAATTCATAACTATTTAACCGTAGCTCGGTTTGTAACAAACTTTATATGCATTTGGGGTAGAAAAATGTCTAGTTTAACATGGTGTACTTGTTTTGCATGTTTAACAACTCTAAAATATGGTTTAGGGCAGAACAGCACCAAATCTAAAATATGCACACGAGGAGTTTCCGGACTTGTGGTTTGTTGTTCCGGCCTCATTTAAACTTGCCTAGTTAGGTAGTTTAATTATCCTTCACCCTCTTGCCATGCTAAGAACATTTAATATTGTTGGGTACATAAACGAGAGAGAACTAAATAAGTCACGTGGTGTTCGGTCAATATGCAACTCGTTGCATATTTGAGCTCCACTTAATTTGTAGGATTGTTTGTGCACTTTGCCATGCCATGCTTCATTAAACCGGACATGCATCATACTCGATTGTGCATCATGCCATGTTGATGTGTTGGTTGTTTACTATGTTGTTTGCTTCTTTCCGGTGTTGCTTCTTCGGGTTGGTTCCAATAACGTCGTGTTGTGAGGATTCGTTCGACTACGTCCGTTTGTCTTCTTCATGGACTCGTTCCTCTTCCTTGCGGGATCTCAGGCAAGATGACCATACCCTCGAAATCACTTCTATCTTTGCATTGCTAGATGCTCGCTCTTTTGCTATGCCTATGCTGCGATACCTACCATTTGATTATCATGCCTCCCATATTGTTGAACCAATCCTCTAAGCCACCTTGCCCCAGCAAACCATTGTTTGGCTATGTTACCGCTTTGCTCAGCCCCTCTTATAGCGTTGTTAGTTGCAGGTGAAGATTGAAGTTTGTTCTTTGTTGGAACATGGAGATGTTGTTCCTCGTTGGAACATGTTTACTTGTTGGGATATCACTATATATCTTATTTAATTAATGCATCTATATACTTGGTAAAGGGTGGAAGGCTCGGCCTTATGCCTGGTGTTTTGTTCCACTCTTGCCGCCCTAGTTTCCGTCATATCGGTGTTATGTTCCCGGATTTTGTGTTCCTTACGCGGTTGGGCTATTATGGGAACCCCTTGATAGTTCGCCTTGTAAAATTCCTCCAGCAATGCCCAACATTGGTTTTACCATTTGCCACCTAGCCTTTTCTTTCCCTTGGGTTCTGCAGACTCAAGGGTCATCATTATTTTAACCCCCCCGGGCCAGTGCTCCTCTGAGTGTTGGTCCACCTGTTAGCTGCCGGTGGCCACCAGGGGCAACTCTGGGCTGGCTACCCGTACCTAGGACAATTTGAGTGTGCCCTGAGAAAGAGATATGTGCAGCTCCTATCGGGATTTGTCGGCACATTCGGGCGGTGTTGCTGGTTTAGTTTTGCCTTGTCGAAATGTCTTGTAACCAGGATTCCGAGTCTGATCGGGTCTTCCCGCTAGAAGGAATATCCTTCGTTGACCGTGAGAGGTTGTGATGGGCTAAGTTGGGACACCCCTGCAGGGATTTGAACTTTCGAAAGTCGGGCCCGCGGTTATGGGCAGATGGGAATTTGTTAACGTCCATTTGTAGAAAACCTGAAGTTGACCTTAATTAAAATGCATCAACCGCGTGTGTAACCGTGATGGTCTCTTTCCGGCGGAGTCCGGGAAGTGAACACGGTGTTGGAGTAATGCCTGACGTAGGTTGTTCTAGGATCACTTCTTGATCATACTTTTATCGACCGTGCTTTGCCTTCTCTTCTCGCTCTCATTTGCGCATGTTAGCCACCATATATGCTAGTCGCTTGCTGCAGCTCCACCTCATACCTTCACCTTACCCATAAGCTTAAATAGTCTTGATCGCGAGGGTGCGAGATTGCTGAGTCCCCGTCACTCACAGATACTTCCAAAACCAGCTTGCAGGTGCCGATGAGTCCGTGCAGATGACGCAATCAAGCTTAGGAGGAGCACGATGAAGATCTTGTCCTTTGTGTGGTTTCGTTCTAATTGATCAGTAGTGGTGCCCAGTTGGGGTCGATCGGGGACCGTGTCGCATTTGGGGTTCTTCTTTTATTTTGGTTCCATAGTCGGACCTTGATTGTATTTGGATGGTGTAATGCTTTAGTTATGTATTTGTGTGAAGTGGCGATTGTAAGCCAACTATGTATCACTTTCCCTTATGTATTACATGGGTTGTGTGAAGATTACCTCACTTGCGACATTGCTTTCAATGCGGTTATGCCTCTAAGTCGTGCTTCGACACATGGGAGATATAGCCGCATCGAGGGTGTTACAGTTCGCATGCCTTACGGCTTGCCGAGCGCGGCTGACGCGTACCAGCGCCTCATGAGGGGCACCACAGAGGCACGAGAGGCCAGGCGTTCCGCTGCCCTGGCAGAAATGGAGATGGCCCGCGAGGGGCCGCCAGCGCCTCCGGGGCCTCCCGAGGCCCCTGGGCCTGGGGGCTCATGAGGATCGGCTTCCGCAGCCCACCGAGTCTGCTACACCAACACCCCTTCGTCTTCAACATCATCAGGTGACATCCTTCGAGTTTTACTTCCAGCTGGGAGCGCCCCCAGGGCTGCATTATTCTCAGGACGCGTGGGTCCATCCCAGCGGCGTGTATCCCCTTTTTATTCCATGTCGTTAGCTTACCTTGTTGGGGGCGCCCCTTGGGCTGCATCACCCCCAAGTCGCTCGGGCCTGACCCAGTGATCTCCGCATTCCTAGCATCTGTTTGAACGAATCCACTCCTTCGCGGCTAATGTGTTTTACCCAGTTGCCTGCTCAGCTGACGCCAACTAACGAAGCTGCTCCCAAACGGCACGACGCTTGCGCATGGGTCTGTCCCTGCAACACCGACAAACCTGGATGGCTGATCTCTGGCCGCGGCAGCCCCGCATAGCGTCACCTCGTCAAGCCTTCAGTGCCTCACTACCCCTCGGAAGCAACCCACGGCTGACCGTCAATTGTCATGGCAACCCTTTGCTTTTTCTATGATGGACCTGCAGGACCTCCCGAAGGAGCTACGTCAGGCGAGGCTCTTGCGGTGTCTCCTTCGCTCTCGTCCGCGCGAACCGCTTGCACGTTAAAGGGGGGGTGCCTGAGCATCGCGACTCAGGGCTCCTACTGGCTCTCCAGCCCACACCATCTGGCCTTGACCACGGCATCGCGACCTGGCATACCAGCGACGGCTGAGACTCGCTCGAGGGCCGGGACCCGAGGACGTAGAGCAGAAAGGGGAGAAAAAGCGAGAGGGGAGAGACACACGAGGACCACGCCAAGCAACCTCGTGCCTGCCGATGCACGGACCCGGCGACACACCAGAGAGCGGCCCCTGATCCTCGAGATAAGTCATCGCCCGGAAGCGCCAGCTACCGTGGCACCATCCCCGCACCTAATGCTATCCCATGTTAGCGACGCTGCTCTCCTTTCTCACCGATCGACGGCTGCTTGGGCGCTAAAGGGGACCTCCTGAGCATCGCGACTCAGGGGCTCTTACTGGACTCCGGGTCGCTCACCTCCTGGCCTTGACCACGGCATCACGACCTGGCATACCAGCGACGGCTGAAGCCGCCTTGGGACTGGGACCTGTCGGCGCAGAGCACCAAGCCCTCGTGAGGTTCGAAAGGGAGGACTAAGCTAAGATGGAATGAGCAACTCGCGCAATTCTACGACAAGGGTTATATATACATGATAGGATCACAGGCACCTTACAAGCCCCTACGGGATGCGTTTTTGATTCCTCGCAGGGAACGGATCCTAAAGGGACACAAACTATGCGCTTCCCTGCAAAAGACGCCATCACCAACAGTGGGCCGTCAAGCACCGACGCCAACCCCATCCAGATCAGAGTCGGCGGCAGCCTGACGAGCCCGCCCTACTCCAGGAGCGGTGCCGGCTCGGGGGCTCGTAGCTGTCGTCGCTCGTCTCCGGAGTCGCGAAGAGCTCGCCGGAGTCGCCGGAACCTCCGACGCCTCCACCGCCTGAGGAGCCTCCAAGGGAGCGGGTGGCGAGCCCAGTCCTTGTCACAGCAGGGCCCTGGCCACCTTCCCAGGGGCAGCACTCCAGCCTGCGCCCGCTCGCATCGAAGACCTTGTAGAGCATCACCGAAGCACCGTCATAGTCCAAGTGGATCGCGAAGACACCCCTTATCCTGCAAACCCGGGCGATCTCCCTCCAGCCCCGAGTCATGTAGACCTAGCTCGGGGTGACGATCACGACCTCTGCCTCGGTCGCAAGGGTGCTGCAGTCGGCATGCTACAGCCAGAGCTCCAGGGGCTCCCCTTGCGGGATGATGGAGGCGAAGAAGGGAGGAAGGTGGATCCAAGACTGAAGAGGAATGGCGACGTGGAGCACGAACTCTTGGAAGGAGCCCTCGGTGTGGACCCCAGGGGGGATGACCCACACCTTAGTGACCCGGCGGCGCCGCCCGTGGCGGTCAGCATCAGCTCCTCCGCGGCCCTCGACGTGGGCGTACAATGGAAGCGGGAACCCCGGCGGCGCCCGCTCGCCCCAAGGCCTCGACACCACCTGAAGGGCCCCCTTGTCCGGGCCACGGTGGACAAGCCGTTTCTTCGGCGGGAGTGGGTCGGGTCCCTCTCGGGGAGCCTTTCCCTTCTCTGCCGTCGAGAACCGGTGGATCGGAGCCATCACGGCAAGACGGAGCAAGAATCGGGAAAAAGGAGAAGCAGGGAGGGATGGACTGGAAGGGCGCGCGCCGTTCCGTACTTATGGCCGGCGAAGGCCAATCTCCGACCTCCACGATCGCAGGTAGTCATGAACCGTTTTTGCAATGTAGGGACTTGTCCCATCCGTGCAGTTGCCGAGGCGTCGAGGGGAAGTGGAGGCGCCCATGTCCAGTCAACCGCCACGCGACGCCCAAGGCCACAGGCTGTTAGGGCCCGCGGCGCTTCGCCCTTGCCTTCCGCCTCCCTGCATGGCCAAGTCCAGGCGCGCCTTGGGCCCGCGGGCTACTGTCGGTGTTCTGGGAACGGGGGTCCCCAGACTTGCCTGCCTGCGGCCTGCGGCGTGGCTCAAAGGGGGGCCCGGCACGGCCCATCTTCACCAACACAAACCCAAGACCCTCACGAGGGGCCAAGCCTCGCGGGGCGGGCGACGCGAAGCTTCCTCAGGCACGGCCTCGTCAGGCTGGCTCAAGAGGAGGCAGAGAGATCAAGGCGGGGTACCTCACGAGGTGCCCGTGACGCAAGCCCTGACGACTCAGGGCGCCAGGCGGGTGCCAGCCCGCGCAGCGTCCTCCTTTCCTCTTTGGTGCAAAGGGGGCAAGCGCAGCCGCGGAGTACCGAGGCATCAGGCAAAGGTTGCCATTTCGGTGCAACGAGACCAAGACCAGGAGGACTATGAGACGGACGTCATCGTGGAGCCCAAGACGGCGTCATCACCAAAGCTTTGCGCAGGCGAAGACTACTTTTGTCAGGATAGCTGATACTTGCTGTCCCCCTTCAAATTAGCCCGCCATTGTTGGCTCCCTTCCCGCTCGATATTTGGGAAGAGGACCAGGGCCTCTATAAATAGGATCAGCCACCCACATAGCAAGGGGTCGGTTGGAGGAAGCAGAGAGAGAGAGAGAGAGAAAGGTGACTGAACTCCTCCGAGCAGTTCATCGCCCTAGCCAAGAACAGACCCTCGCGAGGCTGTTCTTCCTTGTATTTTTCATCATCATCAGCCCAAGAGGCAATCCACCGCACCACACACTGGAGTAGGGTATTACACCACAACGATGGCCCGAACCAGTATAAACCCTGTGTGTCTTGTGTCGTTCTTTCCATAGTTTAGATCCTAGCATGGCGGAGGGGTGCAGGTAGGTAGAAGGCGAAATCTCCGCGCGCACCCCAGTGTTCTAACCTCAAGGGTCTACCAGAACCCAAAATCCGACAGAGGCTCCCAAGTGACACCTAACCAATCTAGGAGACACCACTCTCCAAAAGGTAATATATGGTGTATTGATGATGAACTCCTTGCTCTTGTGCTTCAAATGATAGTATCCCCAACACTCAACTCTCTCTCATAGGATTGGATTTGGTAGAAAGATGATTTGAGTGGAAAGCAACTTGGGGAAGGCTAGAGATCAAGATTTATGTGGTTGGAATGGAATATCTTGACCTCAACACAAGTGTAGGTGGTTCTCTCTCAGAAAATGTATGTTGGAAGTGTATGCATGTTCTGATGGCTCTCTCTCCATGAATGAAGAGTGGGTGGAGGGGTATATGTAGCCTCCACACAAAATCTAACCGTTACACACAAATTACCAAACTTGGTGGGGCTGAATTATAAAACTTGGTCAGACCGATTTAGTTCAAAATGTCAATGTTAGGATTTTTGGTGGGACCGACATGTGAACTCGGTGGGAACGATTTCATTACGGGTAGGGCATAACGTAATCTTGGCGAGACTAATTACACAAACACGGTGGGACCAATTTTGGTAATAGACAAATAGAGAGTTGGTCAGGCAAACTCGGTGGGACCGATTCGCTCATCTCGGTTAGACCGAAACGTTACGAAGGGGAAACAGAGAATTTGCATTGCAATCTCGGTGGGACCGATCACTCATCTCGGTTGGACCAAAATGTTACGAAGGGAAACAGAGAGGTTGCAATCCCATCTCGGTGAGACCGAGATCCCTATCGGTGAGACCGAAGTGACTAGGGTTTCTGGCAGTGGCCATGTCAAGTGAACTCGGTGGCGCCGGATAGAAAGTTTTGATGGGGCCGAGTTTGACTCTTGGTTTGGGACATATGTGGATATGAGTAGCGCGCGGTGGAGGCTGGATGAACAGGAGCCCATGGATGAACAGTCACAGGTGGAGGCTGGAGGAGGTCGACGGTGAATGAACAGTAGCTCGTGGAGGCTGAAGGTGGTCGATGGTGGAGATGAACAGAATCCCGTGGAGTCCCGTTTTGTGGTATGCCACACCCCTCCTGATGAACAGGACCCCTGTTTCGACCATAGGAGGTCCGTTTCCTCCGTTTCGCGGTACGCCAGACCCCTCACGATCAACAGGATCCGGTTTCGAACGTGGCCGATCGAACCCAAGGCCGTTTCCTCCGTTCCGCGGTACGCCAGGCCTCGTTTCCATCGTCTGTTCCGTCCAAGCCCTCCCGATGAACACGACACATTCCATTGCCTCCCCATGAACACGACGCATTCCGTTGCCTCCCCATGAACACGATGATGATGATGTCTCTCCGTTCCGACCCAGCCATGTACACGAGCCCTGGCCGTACGTATGCGTGAGTAGGCGTTCGAGACCCCGCCCGTATGTACACATACGTGGCCGTATTTTCTTTCTTGCACCCTGGCCGCTGTACGTACGTGTACATGCTACGTGCGCGCCTCTACTATGACACGTGAGCGACTCTACATCGACCAGTATATATGTACGTACACGTTCGCGACCAGACTGACAACGCTACGTACGCTTTGACCAGGTGGGTCCCAACTGTCAGGCACTTCCTTGCGTGCGAAGATGTAGCTGGTGGGTCCCAGCAGTCAGGGGCAAACGTTTTTTCGCGAAATACGGTGGCCCGTCCGGTGGGTCCCCGCTGTCAGGTGGAGGAATAATTATTTTGCGCGTAATAAGGAGGCACTTCCTTGCTGCGGCCGCGGACACAGCTGTCAGCGTCTCCACACACAGTACTCTTCCGATGGAAGTCGGTCGTTGACCACATTGACCACGCCGCGCCGAGAGCACCACGGCGGTGGATGACGGATAGGCCTAGGAAGGGGATGACGCGGAGCCGGGGAAGACCCGGAAGTGGAAGCCCGCGCGGAGAGAAGTACGAGGGTTCACTGGTTCGGCTACGGTGTGAGGCTGCCGTCGCCGCAGGGCCTAGCCAGCGGTGGGAATAGTAGGGGGCGGTGAGGCCTCCGCGGCAGCATAGCCGGCCACGGGAGGCAGGAGCATGCGGCACGACTGGCACTGCTTTGGGCGGCTCGAGCAAGAAGACCAGAGGTTGAAGAAGCACTTCGGCCGTTGGATGGACATCATACGGTCACTGGAGCTAGAATTGTTCATATTGACTAAGTTGACAAACCCCTTCGTCCCCGTCAACTTGGTAGGCCCACAAGTCAGCCTCCCACCAAGGTGGGTCCCAGATAGCCGGGGGAGTATTCATTTTTTTTGTGCGTAATAAGGAGGCACTTCCGGTGGGTCTGAGCTGACGGCGGGGGGAATGTTTTGTCACGAAATACGGTGGCTCGTCCGATGGGTCCCAGCAGTCAGGGGGATACGATTTTTTTTCGCAAAATACTGGTGGCCCGTCCGGTGGGTCCCCGCTGTCAGGTGGAGGAATAATTATTTTGCGCGTAATAAGGAGGCACTTCCTTGCTGCGGCCGTGGACCCAGTTGTCAGCGTCTCCACGCACAGTACTCTTCTGATGGAAGTCGGTCATTGACCACATTGACCACGCCGCGCCGAGAGCACCACGGCGGTGGATGACGGCGAGGCCTAGGAAGGGGACGACGCGGAGCCGGGGAAGACGCGGCAGTGGAAGCCCGCATGGAGAGGAGTACGAGGGTTCACTGGTTCGGCTGCGGTGTGAGGCTGTCGTCACCGCAGGGCCTGGCCAGCGGTGGGAATAGTAGGGGGCGGTGAGGCCTCCGCGGCAGCACAGCCGACCACGGGAGTCAGGAGCATGCGGCACGACCGGTGCTGCTTTGGGCGGCTGGAGCAAGAAGACTAGAGGTTGAAGAAGCACTACGGCCGTTGGATGGACATCATACAGTCAATGGAGCCAGAATCGTTCATATTGACTAAGTTGACAAAGCCCTTCGTCCCCGTCAACTTAGTAGGCCCACAAGTCAGCCTCCCACCAAGGTGGGTCCCAGCTAGCCGAGGGAGTATTCATTTTTTTGCGTAATAAGGAGGCACTTCCGGTGGGACTGAGCTGACAGCGGGGGGAACGTTTTTTTCGCAAAATACGATGGCCCGTCCAGTGGGTCCCAGCAGTCAGGGGGAAATGATTTTTTCACAAAATACTGGTGGCCCATCCGGTGGGTCCCTGCTGTCAGGTCGAGGAATACTTATTTTCCGTGTAATAAGGAGGCACTTCCTTGCGGCTGCCGTGGACCCAGCTGTCAGCCTCTCCACGTACAGTACTCTTCCGATGGAAGTCGGTCGTTGACCACATTGACCATGCCGCGCCGAGAGCACCACGGCGGTGGACGACGACGAGGCATAGGAAGGGGACGACGCGGAGTAGGGGAAGACATGGCAATGGATGCCCACGCCGAGAGGAGTACGAGCGTTCACCGGTTCGGCTGCGGTGTGAGGCTGTCATCTTCGCAGAATAACAGGGGGTGTGGGTGAGTAGAGGGATGCCCTGGCCAGCGGTGGGAGTAGTAGGGGCGCTGAGGCCTGCACGGCAGCACAGCCGACCACGGGAGGCGGGAGTAGGCGGTCCCGCTGGCGCTGCTTTGGCGGCTGGAGCAAGAAGATCAGAGATTGAAGAAACACGATGGCCGTTGGATTGACATCCAACGGTTACGTCTGCTAGAATCGTTTGTTGACGTATATAATAACTAAAAAAATTTTACATACGCGTCAACTAAACAGGTCCACAAGTCAGACCACTCCCTCTTTTTTAATAATTTATATGTAGCTCATGGCAACTTCTTATGCAATTTATTGCAGTCTTTTTTTTGGTTGGCCAGGGCCAATTTCACATATTTCTGTGGGTTCCAAACTATTTTTAATACCGAAATATCCAGCCAGATTTAAAGTACTTTGAAGATATATTTAAATTAGGTTAATGCCCAGTGAAATAGGAATCTGAAAATGTAATAAAATTCAGAAATTATAAAGTAATTGCCAATTTGTCATCTGTTTTTGTATTTACAACCCATTTCATATTACTTCCAAGATTTGCAGGCGTCATGAAAGAGTTGCAGCCCATCAGGGCGTAGAAAAATAATTAGGCCTGGATTGGGTATTCTTCAGAAAAAATAAACTGGGCTCATTTTCAAAAAGAAAAAATAGCTGGGCTGGTCACATGGTGAACATAAAATATAAGCATGGGCTAGACGGGCCAGAGCCCAGTTCAAACCCTGCTCCGTCTCAACAATACCAAACAAAAAAAATACTGCTCGAGTAGCTACGTCCTAGGTGTCATCCAATCTTGTGTTGTTCTCTTGTCTATTGACTATATACGCTCACAATGTCGTGCGTCCCAGATGTCAGGAAAACTCTAGGAGGAAGCATTTTATTTTTCCATACGCTGACGTGGTGGGCCCTTACTGTCATCCTCTCCATGTACTTTTGCCGATTCCTGTTGTTTGTTGACCATGTTGACAATGCGAGAGGGCAGCGCCGCGGCGAGCGCACCAAAGCACGCGGAGGACGTCGGCGTTAACAATTTAGGAGATGGTGGGGCGGCGATGCGTGCGCTGAGGCGCAGCCAGCCGTGGGAGGCGGAAGCAGGAGGCCCCGCCGGCGCTGGTTTGGTTTTGGTGGCTGGAGGAAGATTGGACTGAAGAAACATGACAGACTGTAAAAGCAGCAGGAGTACTTAACAACCTTAACTGAAACCAGCAGGGGCACTTAACAACCAAAGCTGAAAGCAGTACGAGTACTTATACAGATTCAACCATACAAAGCACGCCTCGAACAGTGCTACTTTGCCTACAGTTAACCAAGGGTGATGCCGCCAAGCCCCAGGACAAGGCCCAGGCGCCACCCCGCGCATCCACAACCTTCTGAAAGTGGCTTCATCTCGCAACGTGATCAATAAACAGGATATTCGCTTTAGAGCCATGGAAAAGCATGAACATAATCTTCTGTCCTATTCTCCAAGATGGACGGGCCTTCATTATTTGAGACCACCCATGAATAAGTATCTTTTCACCTCCAAGGGGAATTGAGTAGGTCGACATAAAAATCATGTTGTGACCAAGCGCAAGTCTGACCCGACCATGGTGAGGCATCTATATAGGAACAATAGAACTCGGCAGTTCCTGTTTCAAGAAGATCACAGCTGTAAAACTATGTATAAGCAATAGTTTATGAACAACATATATAACAGAAAACAGCTCGTACCATAAGTTTCTCGACACAGTTGGACTTGTTCAATGAGTGCAGTAGTGGCACACATATCCCACGTGGCCTTCCACCATTGAAACGCCCCACAAGGACCTCAAGACGATCAATAAAGTGTAGGAACTTGTGGATGTCGATCCAGTCAACTTCAGTGCCATTAGTAACAGTCGAGTTATTACAGAGTAACAAACGATCAGACTGCTTAACTCTGAAAAAACCTACACGTGCCACCAATTATAAGAAAATATTAGTTAGAAGTAGCATCTTTGTGAGAGATTCGTTGCTACTTCTAAAGTTAAATTGTGATTAGTTAGACATAATAGGTGGATTAAGAAGTAATTGAGGCAACAAGCAAGAACCAGATACAAAACTAACATGGACAAACAATTGGAACGACGTTGGGGTGGAAGATCGCAGTGAAGATGAGACCAGGTTCTGCTATTTCTATCAACATTCGTGCGCCAACTTTTAGTCCGTAACACTTGAGAAAGTTTATCCAAGTTCGACCATAAAAAAAGCAGCGATCTTCTTGGTTCATGAACCCAACTCGGAACTTATATCCATGGCTTGTCTTCACTGTGACCATTAAACTAGTGTATTAAGTTATGGCAAGGCCGAGCATCTTGAGTACATGTGTTCTAGCAGAGCAAATAATACACTGTAGGAAAAATAATATGAGAACACAGCATGTTCAAAAAAACCCCACCCTCCCGGATAGAAAAGAGGATTCTAGGAACATACTGTGCGCGTTCCAAAATGCTGTGTTAGGATGAGAAGGAACAAGTGTGGCGTCTCGCCGAGGGCGCAGAAACCTGTAGGGTACTCGCACTTTGAGCACTGCAAATGAAACACACTATATTCAGTAGGAAGAAAAATGCATCAACGGCGGTGGCTGCCATCCTAGGATTACCTGTGACCAAGGGACTTGGGTTTATCGGCGATGGATGAAGAATTCGTACCTGGTTCTCCATGAGAAAACCCTATGCAATCGCCGAGAGGGGGTTTTCTCTGAACAAGCAGACGAGGGAGAAGGGGATTCAGGCCCAGTGAAATATTGCCGCTTCGTCCGTCCACCTTACTGCTAAAGCTGGAAGGGGGGGTTGTGATTTGACGGCTCATTGGGCATTAGTGCGGCGCTATGACCGGGGTGTGTCTACCATGAAGTTGTGCACTCTAATTTGTGCATATGGCATGTGGACCCCGTTGTCGGTTGCCCCACATATCAGCGAAAGGAAGTAGAAAGACAGGAGTAACTAGTTACACATAAATATATTTATTGATAGAGAGATACTCCCTTTGTAAACAAATATATAAATCTTTTATATAACAGGCTCACCTTGCCGAGAAATATACTCCCTCTACAATGGACGGGCATTATAGGGGTTCAGCTGAGAATATAATACTCAGATTTTTTTGAGGGATAAAAGCTGCTTTATTGAAGATTAATAGTCATAGGTATACAAATAATTTCGGGGGTTCCTGTGAGCCAAACATGGCGTCCACAGGGCAAAGAAGTAGCAGCTTTTGTGAGCACATGCGCTTCAACATTACACTCGTGTTTTTCATGTATGATCTCCATGGTTTGGAACATATTCTTCTTCATCTTGATCTCGTCCATAATAACTTGGCCGGGCCCCAAGTATGCCTCTCCGATATGCTTGACTGTTGCTGAATAATCGGTGCTAATCTGAACTTGTTGCAGGTTTAAGTCAAGAGCCAGCGATAGCCCCTCGCAACATGCCATTGCCTCTATGACCTTTGGATCAGTAACACTTTCGCACACCAGTGCCGATGCTCCAAGGAAGAAGCCTGTATGATCCCGGCTCACAACTGCCAGAGCTCCCCTTTCACCATTGCGAGATAACGCATCATCAACATTCATCTTCGCCTGACCCACAGCAGGAGGAGGACGCCACTTCTGCACTAAGCTAGTGCTTCTCGAAACCAGGTTCTAGACATTGGGCCGCAGGACGACCCTGCATGTTTGGGGGCCCATGTGTTCTACCTCAGCGCTTTTCATATTGCATGCGATCGGTACGACACTGGTTTTAGATGCTGTCGCAGGGCGAATACACAAAATTGAATAAAGCACGGCAGCTGTTGGAATGAAATCGGACGAAGGTTCCTAACCAGCAATCAGAGTTGCAATCCTATCAACGATATACCATGTGATAAATAATACTATCGTACTACTTATACACACAGGACACTTGTTTCACCATGCCAGATTATTACATCAAAATCTCTCGGAGGATAGATCAGTTAGGCAGTTGTGTGCTGCTACTGAAGAATTTCAAAGTTGATTCGACCAGCTCTCCTTGCCGAGAAAGTTTGATTTTGACATCATCCCCTACCGCAAGATATTATTTAGATTTGAACCTTGACCATCCTTTAGCATTAATCATCATGCGACCATCCTTTGTACTTACGATATATTGAGCAGGTTCATTCACACCAAGGCTGCGCATGGTAAGAGAAACTTGGCCGCGGTCGCCCGGATTATTGAACGACTCCCTCGTTGCTCTAGGAATTCTTTGTTTGCAAACAAGAAGACATACGCAAACAGTTAGATCAACATAGTGAATCATGTGAAACAACATGGAAAGAAAAAAGAACGAAGCACTTGGGCGGCCAATGCTTACCAAGAAGGTGGACATGTCGGTTTTTGTAAGGACTTTGGTATATGAAGTGTGAACTGCAGCCCAGTCTGTTGCCGGTGCAACTGCACGGGCCAGAGCAGATGCAAGTGCAAGTGTTGGTGCAGGTGCCGAAGCCACTGCTGCTGCCGGAGATGGTGCTCCTAGTAGAGATGGTACCGGTGTAGGAGCAGGTGTCGGTGTCGATGCCCAATCCTCAGCTGGATCAGACTGAGCTACTACCGCTGTCAGTGCTAGAGCAACTGTCGGTGCTCGATCTATGCAAGATAGCGGCGATCGTGTCTGGTCTGCTATGATCAGCTTTCTAACTTGACTAGGATCCGTGACCGTGATCCAGTTTTTTTCTTCATTTCTTTTAAACGCGGGAAGGACTAATTATGGCGTTTTTGTTAAACCAAACTACAGTTCATCATAGGGATTCAGCTTGTACTCAGACAATAGACTGATCCAATTTTTTCCAGTAATATAAGTGATGGACAGTGCCTTCGTTACTGACACGACATAAGAAGTGAAACCTGCAAAAATAGCCATCCTAGAGCAAACCAAACGGCTTATTCTGTGATGAATGTCACATGGCAAAACCTGCATCGTAAAATTGCAGGAAAAGAAAGAAAACATGACATTAAATCAATAAGATTTAGACAGTAAATCAATAAGATTTACTTGATGTGACACGAGTGAATCCTTACTAGGAAATCACTATGTTGAAGTACTAAACAGAAGATTGATCGTCCAACTACGCATGGCATGCTGTGGCCCCACCTACTCCCACAAGCAGGACAGTCCAAAGGTCATGACAAATTGTATGGACCGAACATCCATGGGTCTGGAAATCCTGGTGGGTGCGATAAACCCTGCAATGCATACAGATATTGGAGTGTAACCATAATTGATAGACCGTCCTCACAAAAAATATAATATGGATACTTCAAAATATACATACTGAATTGAGTGGACAGACATTAACATAGACCGTTCTAAGGACTGACCACACACCAAAAGCGGTAGTACTAATAAACAATACAGGGTTCACAAACACAAATCAAGTACTGAACAATAGTACTTACTACAGACAAGCAAAGTTGCACTAACTAAACTCTGCAGACTATTTTTTGCCATCGACCTACGGGATGAGCCCAGCATAACTGACTAGGCCATGGACTTCGTGTGAGATGTCTACATGCACCAACACCATCTTGTCAACCTTGGAGAACCTAACGGAGTGGTCTTTCCACTCATAAACTTGATGATGAAGACAGGCCGCATCATATTTGTTGGGAAGCTTTACAAGAACCACACCCTTCGTAATCGAAGGTACAGCCAGGAAATTGTTGTGGTGAAGTACAACCTCGAGAACACGCCTGACAACAATGCTACAGGAAAACAGTAGTTCAGGACACGTGGCGACAAGGACATAGCAGCCGGATAGTTCAGCAGTAGAACTCATCATCAGGTCTTCCAGTTCACACGGTATGACTTTGAGAACTTCATCTCCACCACGGACCTGGTTCTAATTCAAACAGAAACCATATTTTATTACTACCTCTGTTCAGAAATATAAGATGATTTTCGATATATTACTCCATATATGACTACATATACGCATAGAAATGAGTGAACAAAGACACTAGAACATGTCTTCAAAGGCATGAGAGCAGAGGGATTACATGCAATATCCATAACACAAGTTACTGAGGCAAATATACCCTCTTAAAAGGTAGCATTGATGTTCATAAAGTACTCCCTCCGTCCCAAAATTCTTGTCTTAGATTTGTCTAGATACGGATGTATCAAGTCACATTTTAGTATTAGATACATCCGTACCAAGACATATCTAAGACAAGAAATTTGGGACAGAGGGAGTAATTGAAAGTAATCTATAAGAAATCAGTGTCAACCTCTCGCATGTTTTGGTCAAAAGTGGAATTTAGAACTGTCATTTGGCACACAAAAATCACATGCAAGATCACCCAGAAAGTTGTACTACTAGTACTACTACTACGTGTTAGATGAAAAAACATGATCAAGATCGAGAAAAAGATCGTCAAGAAGAGATATTACCTGGACTTGCTTAATGAGGGATCCCAGAGAGGGGGGCTTGGACAGGGCAATGGCTTTGAGCTTGTCTGCGGTAGTCTCGGCGGGGTGCTTGCGCTTCTTCGTACCATGAGCCTCGATGGTTTTGGCCGGAGCCATAGACATCACTTCGGCCGGTGCTCAAGCGTCCATCAAGAAACTGTCAAATAGAAATAAAAGAAATGAAACCATAATCACAAACCCAAAAGAAGAAAAGAGAGGGAGTTATAGGATCAGTCTCGGGGTTGCAAGACCGGGCCTTGGCCTGAATCAACACCATTGATGCGCTCACCTTTCCTTCTTTGGGAGAGAAGAACAATGGCATAATCATGTCAGGGTTTTCTTGAAAAAATGAGGAACAAGATGAGGCAGAAGCGAGGGTTGGGTAGAGAGGAAGCTAAGAGAGAAGAGTGAAATGATGGTTGCTTCGTCCGTCCAACTTACTACTGGAAAGGAGGGGGTTTTGTGATTTGAAGGCTCATTGGGCATTACTGCGGTGCTTCGATCGGGGTAGTCTACCGTCACCCTACTACGGAGTATTTTAGTGCATGATTGGTGGACCCCGATGCTAGCTATCCCACACGCCGGCGAAAGTGAGTAATTTAGTGCATGGCTGGAGGAGGATCCGCACGGTAGAGCGTGTCCATTGTTTTTCAGAAGAAAAAAATGATTACAGCAAGCGTTTCCACTCGTATGATGGAGGAGTGCGAAACACGGCAGCCACTTGAACATACACTGTGCTCCTACTACTAGGCATGTGCAGTGGTTCATACGTTAGTACTACACAATCTTGTTGCTAGTGTAGTAAGATATGACGATAACAAATGATGTTGTGCGCATGTCAACTACTCCTATATGTAACATAGTACCGCTTTTTCGACTGTCCGGACGAGAATGGACGGTCAGATCAATGTTAACAGAACTAGGTCCACAGCGCACGGAGAGTACGGTGCTACAGTACTCCACGAAACATGAACCATATGAAGCACGAATAGTGTTAGGCGGGTGTATGAAGGGTGCACAGGATGGGAGCAAAAGTTACCTTCTCGACCCACTTTTGGGTGTTTGGCAGAGTGCATGAAGGGTGCATGAGTCCACACTAGTAGGTTGACAAAAATACACGAAGAGGAAAGAACTATATTGAGATGATAATGCAACCAAACACACCCACACGCTTTGTGCTACAGTGACTGATCTACACCGTCTGAGTTTGATCCAATGGTCATGTTGCCCCGAGACATGGAGATGCCCATGCAGAGGGCGCCTAAACACCACCGAAGTCCCTCTGCTTCTCAAGGCGCACGACGTTGGTGATGCAGGGTGCAACCGCCCGCAGAGCCCGCTCCCGGTCGACGGGAGCTAGCTCGTCAAAGACGGCGTCCAATGGCACAAATGGATTCCGGTGACGGAGCCCTGAAAGGATTCGCCCGGCAATGGCGACGGCAGCCGGCAACCCCTCCTTGTCCATCTTAGCCCCCACCATCGCGCGGAGATGACTCAGCTCCTCGGAGATATAGGTGAAGAAGGACACCTGGTCAGGAAGGCGCAGCTCGTTGAAGTCGACCGGGTGGTCGAACGGGTTTAGCCCGACGGCCGGCATCATCACGTTGGCACGACGGTAGGCATCGCACAGCCGCAACACGTGCATGGCAACTTGGTTCACCAAGTGGCTGAGGCGATCCTGGACCTCGTCATGATCGGCCCGCTCACGCTCAAGCCGGCTCCCATGACGGCCTATCGTATCTCCCGCTTTCTGCAGCAACACCGCCGACGCCTCGAGCATCTTTGTGGTGGACGCCTGCCGCTTTTGAAGCTCCGCGAACTCCCTCACATAACGGACGAGCATGGCACTCATCTCCTCCTTGAGCTCACGGAGCTCCACATCCATGGCCCTGAGCTCCGCATCCTTGGCATGGAGCTCCTGTGTCAAGAGCCTCACCTCGGACTCCGTGATCTGCTGCGCCGCCATGGCACCAGGTAGAAGCAATGGGGAGAGGAAGAAAAGGGGGGGAAACGGCTGAAAGGCAATGCAATCTACGAGAAGGCAGAGGGAGCAGGGAATCTTTTGGTTTTCACCACAGTAAAACACCAGTCGACGACTTCTCACATTAGGGAGCAGTGGGTACAGGCGGAGTCATCGTGACAAATTGCTGCCGCGCTTGCTCCCGTCAATCAAAAAATTAAAAATCCTATCGCACCTGCTCCCGTCAATCAAAAAATTAAAAATCTTGACGCACCAAAACACTAGAGCAACACCGCGGTGGATACTTAAATTTGCATGCCGGCAAGTAGACAAAAAAGGGGTGAAAAAACAAATGTGGCGGCGGCCTAGCTAATCGGTTGAACTAGCCAAACTAGCTAGCCACCGTGCTTCACTGATGTACTCGGCGGGAAAGGTGGTCTTTCGTGATTTGACGACTGAGGGAGTCCTGGATTAGGGGGTGTCCGGATGGCCAGACTATACCTTCAGCCGGACTCCTGGACTATGAAGATACAAGATTGAAGACTTCGTCCCGTGTCCGGAAGGGACTTTCCTTGGCGTAGAAGGCAAGATTGGCGATATGGATATGCAGATCTCCTACCATTGTAACCGACTTTGTGTAACCCTAACCCTCTCCGGTGTCTATATAAACCGGAGGGTTTTAGTCCATAGGACAACATACAGAACAACAATCATACCATAGGCTAGCTTCTAGGGTTTAGCCTCTCCGATCTCGTGGTAGATCTACTCTTGTACTACCCATATCATCAATATTAATCAAGCAGGACGTAGGGTTTTACCTCCATCAAGAGGGCCCGAACCTGGGTAAAACTTCGTATCCCTTGCCTCATGTTACCATCCGGCCTAGAAGCACAGTTCGGGAGCCCCTACCCGAGATCCGCTGGTTTTGACACCGACATTGGTGCTTTCATTGAGAGTTCGTCGCCTTAGCCTTGATGGCTCCTACGATCATCAATAGCGATGCAGTCCAGGGTGAGACCTTCCTCCCCAGACAGATCTTCGTCTTCGGCGGCTTCGCACTACAGGCCAATTCACTTGGCCATCTAGAGCATATCGAAAGCTATGCCCCTGGTCGCCAGGTCAGATTTGGAAGTTTAAACTACACGACTGACATCCGCGGGGACTTGATCCTCGACGGATTCGAGCCACTGCCGAGCGCGCCGCACTGTCACGACGAGCATGATCTAGCTCTGCCGCCGAACAGTGCCCTAGAGGCCGCACCCGCATCGGCTTCGACCCTTAATTCGGAGCCAATTGCGCCGATCAAGGATGGGTGGTTGGACGCCGCCTTGGGGGCTGCGATCCCAACGGCGATCGAGCCGAACACCAGCCCTGCACTTCACGAGACTCGTGACTCCAAGGAGCCGGACTCCTCTCCGGACTCCGAACCCTCCGCGCCCCTGCTGATCGAATCCAATTGGGCGCCGATCATGGAGTTTACTACCGCGGACATCTTTCAGCACTCGCCTTTCGGCGATATTCTGAAAACACTAAAGTCTCTTTCTTTATCAGGAGAGCCCTGGCCGGCCTACGGTCAGCAAGGTTGGGATACGGACGATGAAGAAATTCAAAGCCCACCCACCACCCACTTTGTAGCCACTGTCGATGATTTAACCGACATGCTCGACTTCGAATCCAAAGACATCGACGGTATGGACACCGATGCAGGAGACGATGAAGAACCAGCGCCTATTGGGCCCTGGAAAGCCACCTCGTCGTATGACATATACATGGTGGACACCCCAAAAGAAGGAGATGGCGATGGAACAGCGGAGGATGACCCCTCCAAGAAACAGCATAAGCGCCGGCGTCAGCGGCGCCGCTCAAAATCCCGCCAAAGCAAACACGGCGATTCCGGCACGGGAGATAATAATACTCCGGAGAGTGCCGAAGAAAACACCCTCCAGCAAGATTCAGCACAGGAGGATGGAGAAGCCAGCCCTCATGAGAGAGCGGCAGACAGAGAGGTCGAGGACGATAATTATACGCCTTCCTCCGAAGACGAGGCAAGCCTCGACGACGACGAATTCGTCGTGCCAGAGGATCCCGTCGAGCAAGAGTGTTTTCAACGCAGGCTTATGGCCACGGCATGAAGCCTCAAAAAAACAGCAACAGCTTAGAGCTGATCAATATTTGCTAGTCGACAGATGGACTGAAGTCCTTGCGGCCGAAGAGCATAAACTCGAACGCCCCTCCAAGAGCTACCCAAAGCGCAGGTTGCTACCCCTATTAGAGGAGGAAGCACTTAAACCTACATCACCAGCACTTGATACGGCCGACCGGCCACCTTGTGGCCGCGACAGAGAGGCCTCTCGGCCCTCCACTCAAGCCGCACCCCGTACCAAGGCACGGGAAAATGCGCCTGACCTGCGAGATATGTTGGAGGACAAGGCAAGGCAAACAAGATCGATCTACGGCTCGCGTGGGCGCCCCACGACTCGAGACGGTAACCGTCACGCCGGACACAAATCCGGCAGGGCCGAACACAGTAGACAAAGTTCATTGGAGCTACATCATGATATAGCCCAGTACAGAGGTGCCGCACACCCACTATGCTTCACAGATGAAGTAATGGATCATCAAATCCCCGAGGGTTTCAAACCCGTAAACATCGAATCATATGATGGCACAACAGATCCTATGGTATGGATTGAGGATTATCTCCTTCATATCCATATGGCCCGCGGCGATGATCTCCACGCCATCAAATACCTCCCACTCAAGCTTAAAGGACCAGCTCGGCATTGGCTTAACAGCTTGCCGGCAGGATCAATCAGTTGTTGGGAAGACCTGGAAGCCGCATTCCTCGACAATTTCTAGGGCACTTATGTGCGACCCCCAGACGCAGATGACGTAAGCCACGTAATTCAGTAGCTAGATGAATCGGCCAGGAAATTCTGGACACGGTTCCTATCTAAGAAAAATCAAATAGTCAACTGTCCAGACGCAAAGGCCCTAGCAGCCTTCAAGCACAATATCCGTGACGAGTGGCTTGCCCGGCACCTTGGACAGGAAAAGCCGAAATCTATGCCAGCACTCACGACACTCATAACTTGCTTTTGTGCGGGAGAAGACAACTGGCTTTCTCGTAGCAACAACATGACCAAGAACCCTAGTAATTCGGATACCAGGGACAGTAGTGGCAGGTCGCGTCGCAACAAGTAGAAGCGCCGCATTAACGGCAACAATGCTGAGGATACAGTAGTTAATGCCGGATTCAGAGGCTATAAATCTGGTCAGCGGAAAAAGCCATTCAAAAGAAATCCTAGGGCCCCGTCCAGTTTGGACCGAATACTCGACCGCTTGTGCCAGATACACGGCATCCCCGAAAAGCCGGCCAATCACGCCAATAGGGATTGTTGGGTGTTCAAGCAGGCAGGCAAGTTAAATGCCAAAAATACTGACAAGGGGCTGCATAGCAACGACGACGAAGAGCCACGGCCGCCGAACAACAGTGGGCAGAAGGGTTTTCCCCCACAAGTGCGGACGGTGAACATGATATATGCAACCTACATCCCCAAGAGGGAGCGGAAGCGCGCGTTAAGGGACGTATACGCGGTAGAGCCAGTCGCCCCAAAGTTCAACCCATGGTCCTCCTGCCCGATCACCTTCGATCGAAGGGACCATCCCACTAGCACCCGTCATGGCAGATTCGCCACATTGGTTCTAGACCCAATTATTGACGGATTTCATCTCACTAGAGTCCTCATGGACGGCGGCAGCAGCCTGAACCTGCTTTACCATGATACAGTGCGGAAAATGGGCATAGATCCCTCGAGGATTAAGCCCACCAAAACGAACTTTAAAGGCGTAATACCAGGTGTAGAGGCCAACTGTACAGGCTCAGTCACACTTGAAGTGGTCTTCGGATCTCCGGATAATTTCCGAAGCGAGGAGTTAATCTTCGACATAGTCCCATTCCGCAGTGGCAATCACGCACTGCTCGGGCGAACCGCATTCTCCAAGTTCAATGCGGTACCGCACTATGCATACCTTAAGCTCAAGATGCCAGGCCCTCGAGGAGTAATTACGGTCAATGGAAACACCGAACTCTCCCTCCGAATGGAGGAGAACACGGCGGCCCTTGCAGCGGAAGTACAAAGCAGCCTCTCCAGGCAGTTCTCCAGTCCGGCCATTAGACGTCCGGACACCGTCAAGCGCGCCCGGAGTAACCTACAACAAGACCGCCTGGCACGTTCCGAGCAGGCGTAGCAATGCGGCCCCAACCCCAGCCCTCGCAAAAATGCGACACTAGTGCTTCGCGTACATAACTACGCTCTAGAAATACCATGGGTACAGGGGGAGGGGCACCACCACGGCACGCCCGAAACACGGCTTAAACCGCACCAGGGGCTGCCGATTTTTTATTTTTCTCTTACTTTCAGGACTCCATTCTTCGGAAGGCCTGTTCGGCAGTTCAATTGCCGCACAAACGATTCAAGAACCAGGGAAGCAGACAAGCCATGCCGCATTACGGAAGTCCCAGGTGGTCTCTATCACGAGCAGTATACCTGTTTCGCATACCATTCCGCAGCCTGCCCCTGGAACGGACATGTTAAATAGTCCACCCTTTTTCTTATCACATTATTTTGTATCATTCTGCTTTGATCACAACCCTTTTTAATAAACAATGCATAGCTTTTGTCTATTTTTGCATTACTCTTTTTTTTACAAATATATGTTCCTTAACGACATGCTGCACCCGTACACTTTGGTACGGCCAAAATACGCCAGGGGCTTTAGTACCCCTCAATATGGTGTGAGAAGTCCAAACACTTTAACAAGTGCGGCACCCCGAACTTATAGCATTATATGCATCGGCTCCGAATCATGTCTTGGGTCAATAGTTGGGTTTGCCCGGCTCCTATGTTTTGGTGCCTTACGTTCCGCTATATCGGCTAAGGTAGCACTAGGAGAACTACTGCGATTGTGCCCCAGTTGAGCTGGGTCGAGCACCTCAGTAGAGAAAGCTAAAACTGACTCTCATGATGAAGCGAGAGCTGGTCGTTGTTCAAGAGGTTTTTCGAGTCCATAAAGACTTATGCCGCTTAGAGCAAGGAGTCGGCTCCGTCCGGCCAAGGCGTGGATAGCGCCCCGAACTGGGTCTTCCGAATACCAGGGGCTTCGCCAAAATTTAAAATTATAGAATTCTATGGCTATGTGAGAGTGTTCACGCATTATAGTACGATTGCCTTGTTAGTTGTGCTAAGCGCCTCCCTTGAAGGACCCAAACATGGGAAAAAGAGCGCTCAGGTTTATCCCCAAACACCCAAGCACTAGCGGCACGGGGGCAGAAGCCGACGACTCGCCATCTCTCAAAATCAATAAACAACCGCACAGAAGGTAATATTTTAAATTCCAACAGCATTGCTTAGCGCATATGAACAAGTTTTCAGCGCACAGGAGAAAACGAGCGAGTTTTACTCAAAAACTACATCCCTGGAACATTCATCCGCCACAAGGCGGGCACCCTTCAGAACATCCGTATAATAATTCTCGGGCTTGCGATGTTCCTTCCCCGGCGGTGGCCCGTCCTTCACAAGCTTCTCAGCATCCAGCTTGCCCCAGTGCACCATAGCACGGGCAAGTGCCCTACGGGCACCTTCAATGCAGACGGAGCGCTTGATGACTTCGAGCCTTGGACACGCCCCCACCAACCGCTGCACCAGCCCGAAATAGCTCCCAGGCAGAGCCTCTCCAGGCCACAGCCGAACTATGAGGCCCTTCATGGCATGTTTAGCCGCCTTGTGGAGCTCGACCAGTTGCTTCAGCTGGCCGCTCAGGGGCACCGGGTGTCCGGCCTCAGCATACTAAGACCAGAACACCTTCTTTGTCGAGCTGCCCTCCTCGGCTCGATAGAATGCGGCGGCATCGGACAGGCTACGGGGAAGATCTGCGAACGCTCCTGGAGAGCTCCGGATTCGGGTAAGTAAAAAGTCACTCATGTTTATGTGTTTGCTTTGCATAAAGAATGCCTTACCCGCTGCTATCTTTTTCACTGCATGCAACTCCTGGAGGGTCTTCTGGGATTCGGCCTTGGCAGACTTGGCATTTTCAATAGCCGCCGCGAGCTCGGACGCTCGCGTCTTTGAGTCAAGATCCAAACTCTCATGTTTTTTCATGAGAACCTGGAGCTCATGCTGCACCTTGCCAACCTGGGCCTCATACTTAACCCGCTCAGTGCGCTCCATGGCTGCCCTCTTCTCAGCCTCGAGCAGCGCTTGCTTAAGGGTCGCCACCTCAGACGTGGCCCCTATAATAGCCACGATAATCCTGTCATTTTTTGCAATTGCACATTTTTTATATATATATTCAAACAAGGTATTTCTTACCTTCCTTGTCCTCGAGCTGCTTTGTCAGGACACCGACTCAATGCCACATCGATCTAGCATGTAACACCTCATATCACTTTGCGGCCTCACGCACGGTATTCCCACGGGTGTCGCCTTACCTTTGCCCGGGACCGTTTGCGCCTTTTGGCACACGTATATGACAGTGTCGCTAGCATCCATATGATAAGGAGCCCGGGCTGACATGGCTAGTCGTAAACCCAAAGTGGCACAGACTTACAGGGACAGGCATCCATGACCCAGCATCGAACGTGTCGGTCATCAGCGAGCGAATCCAGGCTGTAGCACTGGGCTAGCAGGACTCCGGTGAACCGGGCTGTAGCGGGCTAACAGGACTCCGGTATTCATCGCGTGACATTTCCCCGAAGGGACAGACACAGGAACGAAGAAGGACACATGCCGGCCAGCCTAAGTGTTCCGGAGCAGTAGCAAGCTACCATGGCTCAGTGAAACACTAGGAGACATTTCCCGGTAAGAGAGGCTACTAAAGATAAACAACTAGATGGTCAGATCCCACACATACCAAGCATTTCAATAACATACACACAATATGCTCGATATGTGCAATACAACATGGCATCACAAAATGACTCTACGACTCAAGTAGTTTATTCAATAGGCTCCGAGGAGCGAGACATTACAAACATGGGTCTCATGACCCAACAATCAGAGCATACAAGTCAAAGCACAAGCGGAAGCTATCATGTCTGAGTACAGACATCTATAAATGAAAAGGCTGAGAAGCCTGACTATCTATCAGATTCTGCCGAGGGCACAAGATCGTAGCTGAGGTATCAAGCTAAACGTCGAAGTCCACGCGGAACTACTAGTGAGACCGAAGTCTCTCTGCAAAACATAAAATAGGCAAACGTGAGTACAAATGTACCCAGCAAGACTTACATCAGAACTAACTACATATGCATCATTATCAACAAAAGGGTGGTGGGGTTTGACTGCAGCAAGCCAGCTTTGATTCGGTGGCTATCCTAAACTACGACTGCAAGCGACTCTTTTGAGGTGGCACACACGAGTCCACATATTCACCATATCAATACACCACTATGGATCCGCTCCCGTCTCCCTACGAGAACGCCATCCATAGCACTCACGCTTATCTTGCGTATTTTAGAGTATCCACTTTCACTTGTCTATGAACTGATATAAGCAACCCAGAAGTCCTTTTCCGCGGACACGGCTATTCGAATAGTTGATGTTAACCCTGCAGGGGTGTACTTCTTCATACATGTTTCCACCACTTAGCGTCTGCACACGACATGTGCTCGGCAGACTTCAAGTGAAAGCCGACGTGGGTGTAGACCACGACCTACCTAAACACTCAAGTCTCTAGTCCAGGTTTATCGCCTATTCGGGTTCCATCCATGAGGAGATCCAGCCGGAGTTTCGCTCACAGCCCCAAACGATGTGAACAGGGTTCCCGAGATACCAAACGGGCATCCGGTACACCGTGCCACGTACCTACCGCATCACAGCCCACCCCTACGGTCAGCGCTGTCCACGGCCTCCAGTAAGCTACAAACACCAGAAACTACTTGCAACTCCTGGACAGAGGACTAGGGTGAATAAGAAGTCGAGCGGGGTCATATTTCAGGGCCCAATGTATGGTAGTAGCTGAATCATGGATCACAAACACAGAACTCAGTTCCTGAGGACGGCTGCAATGAGACAACCCACCATGTACTCCTACATGGCCTCTCACCGCTACCTTTACCAAATCGTGTTCACACGCTTAGCTCACACACCGTAGGACATGTTCACACACCTCTGATTCATCCCGGATGAATCAGACCTGACTCAACTCTAAGCAGTAGCATGCATGACAAACAAGCATGAATGAGTAGGCACATCAGGGCTCAAACAACTCCTACTCATGCTAGTGGGTTTCATCTATTTACTGTGGCAATGACAGGTCATGCAGAGGATAAAGGGGTTCAGCTACCGCAGCAAGTAACAGATGAATCGATGTTGTCCTAATGCAGTAAAAGAGAGCAGGAGCGAGAGAGTGGGATTTTATCGGAATGAACAAGGGGTTTTGCTTGCCTGGCACTTCTGAAGATAACATTGAGTCTTCATCAGTGTCAACGATCACATCATCGGTATCACGTCTATCGAGAGGGGACAAATACCGGCAACACAGAAGGGAACACAATCAATGCAATGCACAATATGATGCATGATCATGACATGGCAAAATGAATGTGTTTTGGGCTAATGCAACTAGCAACAGATTAAATGAAGTTGGTTTGAATACAAGATTCAAATTCAAACTCCATATGTGATTATTCAAATGCCATTTAATTGATTTGTGCTAAAAAGCACCTATAAGTTGTTCTAACATGCATGAAAATGGTACAGATGGATTCCTTGAATTTTTCTGATAATTTTTCATATATAAATTATTTAATTTGGAGTTACGGTTAATTTTCTATGATTTATTGAAGTTTATACAATTTTCTGGAATTTCAGAATTAAATTAACTCCAGAAAACATTACTGCGTCAGCATGACGTTGGCATGACGTCAGCAAGTCAACAGGGGCCGGCTCGGGTCAAACCTGACGTGTGGGGTCCACACGTCAGTGACACAGGAGCTAATCCCGGTCAAACCCAGCGCTGACTGGGGTTTGACCAGGGGTGGGGCCCACTGTCAGTGGCTGTGGGGGTGTTTAGTGTGGTCATTAGTGCTGACTAACTCAGCGCCACGTCACCCTCGCCGGAGTTACGCCGGCGGCGACCACAGAGCACGGCGGGGGACGCCGGACTTGCGCTAGGGGCATCGGATCGACGCGCCAAGGGCACCAGGACGTAGCCTGCGCCCGTGCGCATCTAGGGGGACCAACGGGAGGTGCGGGGGTGGCCGGGGTTCGCCGGAGTGGAGCCCGAGGCGGCGGCCGGAGTTCGTCCATGTGCGGGGTTGGGCTGCGGCGCGCTAGGAGAGAAACTGATGGTCCAGACGGCATCCGCGGGCCACCAGAAGCGCGCTGGTGCCACGGGTTCGAGCAGAGGGGCTCGGGTCAGGAGAGCCACGCGGCCATGGCGGACGGCGGTGCTCGGGAATGTGGCCGGGGTTGCTACGGCACGGGAACGAGTAAAATGAAGGAGGGAAAACGGAGTGGAGCTCACAGGGGTTGCGACGGTGGCCTCGGGGAGCTCGGGGAGGCACCGGAGCCGACGAATTTGACGAAGATGGCCGGCGATCCCGAGGTTGAAGAAGACATCGAGGGCGGTGTTGCGGCACGTCTGGGGCCTCGTGGCTCGTTGAGGAGGTAGAGGGAGGACCGGAGGAGCTTCCTGGGGCGTCGGTAAGGCTAGGGGTGGCCGGTGGCCATGGGTACGGCGACGATGATGGCGAGCTCCGCTCGGTGGTGTGCGCGGGAGGGAAGCAGAGGAGGGAACGGGGTCCAGGGGAAGAGAGGGGAGGTGCAGGGGGCGAGGGGGAGTGCGTGGCTCCCTCGGGTGCCTCCAGCGGCGAGCAGGTAAGCAGGAGGTGGCCGGAGCGTGCGCGCGCGCGTCGGGCACACGCCCTCCTGCCTACTGGCAGGAGGTTGAAGACGGTGGCGACCACAGTGGGCTGGGCCGCACAGTGCTGGACCAGCACACGAGCTGGGCCGGCTCTGGTGGGCTGCACGGGTGAGCAACAGGTAGGTCTTCTGCTCTTTTTTTTTATTTACTGTTTTCTATTTTCTGTAGTTTGTTTTGATTTAGTTTAGCAACTAAATCATTTAAATAAATTCTGTAGATTTTTATGTGGCTTGCTAAAATATATACAAAGCCACTCACAAACTTCCAGAATTATTGGAGTCATATTTAATATATATTATATTAAATATAAATCCAAAGCAAATAGTTATTGGATTAATTCAAATGACCAAAATAATTATCTCTGTGACTCCAAAAATATTGGTTTAAATTTTACCTCTTACCAATATTTCCATGGAATAACAGGAACATTTTCTTGGACACATTTGAGAAGATTTAATTGTTGGTTATTTTTAGAGGTTTTTGAGGCTTTGAAAATTCCTCAATTCAAATTTCATTTGAAATAAAACATGATGCTCACAAGAGGTCTAGCCTAGTGCATTACCAGAAGCTAGGGATGTGACAACTCACCCCCACTAAACAAGAATCTCGTCTCGAGATTCAAGCATAGGGTAGGATGAAGGGGAAACGCAAACTAGTACAATCTTCACGATCCAGGTTGCACTTCAAATGAACGTTGAGTTGAACACCATCTTTGTCTTGTCGTCTTGCTCTGAGAAATCCTGCCAACATGACATGGAGAGAAGAAGGAGACTCTAGAAGGGTCGATCTTCTCGAAGATTGAACAACTCAGGATTAACTCACGGAATGAGACATAGAACCATCTCTCGGGTTGAGACACGAGATTCACATCAAGAGGGGTGGAAAGAAACGGATGACGAAGGTTCACTAGGTAGACAACAATTCCACACCTAAGAAGGTGGTAAACGATTGTCAACGTAGCGAGGAGTTGAGTTGCCATGATACCACGAAGAAACATCCTGGAGGAGGGTGATTCATAGATTATTACCCTAAGTGGCAAAAAGAATTACCTTTGATCCAGAGATCATTGAAACTCTTCATACCAACCTAAGGCAATCACAAGCGATCATTTGGAGGGGGTCGGTAGAATGGCATACTCGGACTTGGATGATGTGGATTACCTTGTTGAAAACAACGTAATGGATGAATTTGCTTATCACCGGTAATGGAAGAGACCCATGGTAGAATGGCACATTGGCGGTGCAAGCTGGGAACAAAATGCAAATGATGGGAATGATTCTGGTAACTAAGGAAGAACCCAACAATAGAGAGTGGATTCACTGTTTGAAAAGATCATAGCATTGCCGAGGAAACTGAGAGCAAACCCAGTTAGTGCCGATGATAACACCTAGCGCTTGTGCGTGCTCTCAAGAACTTGAGCATTTCCATATTCATCAAGGTTTTACCAACATCCGTGTCAAGGATCCTGGCAACACAACATACCACCATGATGAACAACGATGGACGATGCAGATGCATAAGAAGATAACATCATCTCAGATTTCACCCTAGCGAGGCCAAGGAAACAAAATCTGGGCGATCGACCGAGAGACATTTAGCACTCCGCTTCTAATGTTCTCCTTGATGTGCTAGCGTAATCCATAGATAATTATGGTTTGATATCTAGAACATCAAGTAAAAGGTCGGACTTCGGGATCTCAAAAATCCATAGGGCAACTAAGGAGTAAATCCTACGAAATCCCTATGGGGAGGTGGCCAACTTCCTCGATCAAGATATTATAATAACAGGTCTTCCGGCTGGGTGTGTTGGCCACGACATCCACTTTACCGGTTATCGAGGGACCAATATTAGAGTTCTTGGGAAATGCTCCAACCATCATATCTGCCTGAGATTCCGATCTGGTTGGTGTTAGGATATTCCAGACTCATCGAGTCCAGGAAGAAAAACGAAAGTTTGCAACACAAATCGACGAGATGACGTTGCGAAATTCTCAAGAAATGAACTACGATAGCAAGCTCCAAAACATGAGCTGGTTCTGCTACAAACATGTGAACACGTTGTTCCAGACAAGCATGCCCACATGGTAGTCTTACAATAAAACACTACCGAGTTTTGGTTGGGAACCATAATCGAGGATATGGAAGTCTTGTGCATGACCTAGGATTAGCACATCAACTCCTTTTCCGTGAACAAAACAATCAGTGGCTTGGTGTGCTAGGGTATACATATGGAATGGAGGTTGCAAGTCTCCGAACCACCGAATACTTCGCACGTATGCATGACTGATTTGGGATGATTCCAAAGGAAACAACATTGACTTTCTCGAGTCCACGGCGGCAACTTGCATCCAATGCACATGAACTGGAGGGAGTCACTTCTTACATCCGAACATATACTTCATGAGCTAGTATGAAGAAATGCTTTCAAAAGTTTCCAACACTAGCTTAATGTTCAACAAAATCATGGAGAAGATAAGGATGTTGTCAATGGGCTCAACAACAATTCATCTAGGTTTCCTTTTAAAAGGAATTCGATAGTTAAGTGAACACGGTGATAGCATTGGTCAGACCAAAGATGTAATGGTGTATGCTCGAGGGATCAACCACAAATAAGACAACATTACGAGCATCGTTGGTACTGATTTGATTTGACGATAGCCCACACTCAAATCAAAGGATTGATAAGACAATAGGTCCAACAACTGACCACAGGGACCAATCGATGAAGATATCATCTTTCTTCAACACACACTACACAAGAATATCCCTTTGGAACGAACTAAGTCAGGCAAGCTTTTATCTTCCAACTCTCCAAGTTGTTGTTCAGCTTAGCCAACTAGCTCAGGGGTATCCCCACAGATTCTTGGAGAAGGGGTGGTTTACAGGATAAACCAACTTGATCACAATCTCAACATAATAGTCAGGTGACAACCTGGTAATACTTCCGAGAAGATATACGGAAAATCACGAACCATCGATATGTCTCTAAGCTCGAGAACAATCTTGCTTTTCAGGGCAAGATGATATGATCAAAAAGAAAAAATGAGGGATTGACACAATCCTAGCTCATTGATCGAAGAGTGCACCGGAAATAAGGACTAGGTAGCACGATCAGTCTTAGAATGATAATTCAATAACCAGCATGCTAAGAATGAGAATATTTTCCATTAACTACCAAGCAACGGAGTTGCTAGGAGTATTGATTTCGCACATCACGGTACACTTGTCGGCATTCCGGTTACAACAACACGGTAGCCGACAAATGAATAATGATGGCGAGGAGTATCACTACGTCAAAATTCATGAGAGTTGGTGCAATCCTCATGAAAATCCTGACATAAAGAGGGTAATACTCCAAAGTAGAACAGAACCAAATGCTGGATTGGCATTTGATCTGCGGAATACAACTACTTTGACCCAATCCTAGATATGGATGAGGTACTGGAGTTTGTTTCTCGTATTCATTCTAAAATAGAATGGCTTGGCGGACCACAAGGGTAATAGGCATCGACGAACGAATGCACGCATACTCTTGACTATCAATTGATAGGCGAGGGTCAGAAACAACTAAGATGGGACAACTCAAAAGAACATATGATTTTCTGAGTTGTGGATGCATGGATTAGCATGTCGAACGAAGTTTAACATATTTCTTCCGGATAACCCATGCAGAAAGGTAGAACTGGCAGAGTCACGATTTATGAATGGAGAACTCATCGAGAGCACTCTTGTTGTCATATTCTGGTTCAGAAGAACTCCTGCCAAGAATGGTTCATGGTAATTGGAAGAAGGATGTACCACGAACCTCGAGGACTATCACAAAGGTTACTACTATCCTAAAGGGACTAGCAAACACTATCAACATGAAGTAAGTGGGGTGAATATCGGGTTTAAGAACCCAGGAATAGAATACCTACTCCTAAGTAGCATCACGGAATGCTTTCGGGAATAAAGGCCAGAATCATCACACTGAGAACACAAAACGTTGCTAGATTACTAGGTGACTCCCTAAATACCTAGGGTCATAATAGTAACTCCAACATAAAAGTCAAGGCAATAGAATACCTCAACTCAACAATTAGTGTGATTAATCTGGCCCATGGGCACATTGAAACGGGAAGAAAGGATTTGCAATTGCATCAGACTACTTAGAAACCTGGGATGACTCGGACAGCATAACGGCTGTAAATGCTCAGAAAGATTTGAGACATTCACAAAAAATGGTGGCATAACCACTCAGAAGCACAATATCAAGGTCTCGAGATCAATAATTAACATACAGAAGTACTAGGAACTGAAACGAGGCTTAAGTCCAACAATCTTATAAGTCCACTGATTAGTAACACGTGATCCTAATAGAAAGAAGAGAAAGCCTAGTTCTTAACCCCGTAGGAAAGATAAGATGACTCAGATCAGAAGGGCATGAGGTATAAGGAGTAAAAAGAGCCTTACGTTCCATCCCACAATCAATTCCCTTATATAACTAAAGCATTTCTAGACTCAACTTCGACCAGTTTGGCTTGGTAATCCTACAGGCAGTCAAGCTCTAATACCAACGCTGTCAGGACCCCGACTCAATGCCACATCGATCTAGCATGTAACACCTCATATCACTTTGCGGCCTCACGCACGGTATTCCCACGGGTGTCGCCTTACCTTTGCCCGGGACTGTTTGCACCTTTTGGCACACGTATATGACAGTGTCGCTAGCATCCATATGATAAGGAGCCCGGGCTGACATGGCTAGTCGTAAACCCAAAGTGGCACAGACTTACAGGGACAGGCATCCATGACCCAGCATCGAACGTGTCGGTCATCAGCGAGCGAATCCAGGCTGTAGCACTGGGCTAGCAGGACTTCGGTGAACCGGGCTGTAGCGGGCTAACAGGACTCCGGTATTCATCGCGTGACATTTCCCCGAAGGGACAGACACAGGAACGAAGAAGGACACATGCCGGCCAGCCTAAGTGTTCTGGAGCAGTAGCAAGCTACCATGGCTCAGTGAAACACTAGGAGACATTTCCCGGTAAGAGAGGCTACTAAAGATAAACAACTAGATGGTCAGATCCCACACATACCAAGCATTTCAATAACATACACACAATATGCTCGATATGTGAAATACAACATGGCATCACAAAATGACTCTACGACTCAAGTAGTTTATTCAATAGGCTCCGAGGAGCGAGACATTACAAACATGGGTCTCATGACCCAACAATCAGAGCATACAAGTCAAAGCACAAGCGGAAGCTATCATGTCTGAGTACAGACATCTATAAATGAAAAGGCTAAGAAGCCTGACTATCTATCAGATCCTGCCGAGGGCACAAGATCGTAGCTGAGGTATCAAGCTAAACGTCGAAGTCCACGCGGAACTACTAGTGAGACCGAAGTCTCTCTGCAAAACATAAAATAGGCAAACGTGAGTACAAATGTACCTAGCAAGACTTACATCAGAACTAACTACATATGCATCATTATCAACAAAAGGGTGGTGGGGTTTGACTGCAGCAAGCCAGCTTTGACTCGGTGGCTATCCTAAACTACGACTGCAAGCGACTCTTTTGAGGTGGCGCACACGAGTCCACATATTCACCATATCAATACACCACTATGGATCCGCTCCCGTCTCCCTACGAGAACGCCATCCATAGCACTCACGCTTATCTTGCGTATTTTAGAGTATCCACTTTCACTTGTCTATGAACTGATATAAGCAACCCAGAAGTCCTTTTCCGCGGACACGGCTATTCGAATAGTTGATGTTAACCCTGCAGGGGTGTACTTCTTCATACATGTTTCCACCACTTAGCGTCTGCACACGACATGTGCTCGGCAGACTTCAAGCGCAAGCCGACGTGGGTGTAGACCACGACCTACCTAAACACTCAAGTCTCTAGTCCAGGTTTATCGCCTATTCGGGTTCCATCCATGAGGAGATCCGGCCGGAGTTTCGCTCACAGCCCCAAACGATGTGAACAGGGTTCCCGAGATACCAAACGGGCATCCGGTACACCGTGCCACGTACCTACCGCATCACAGCCCACCCCTACGGTCAGCGCTGTCCACGGCCTCCAGTAAGCTACAAACACCAGAAACTACTTGCAACTCCTGGACAGAGGACTAGGGTGAATAAGAAGTCGAGCGGGGTCATATTTCAGGGCCCAATGTATGGTAGTAGCTGAATCATGGATCACAAACACAGAACTCAGTTCCTGAGGACGGCTGCAATGAGACAACCCACCATGTA